>NW_019154098.1:3945693-4161215 GCF_002288905.1 Enhydra lutris kenyoni
TCCACCCATCCATCCACCCATCCACCCACCCATCCATCCATCCATCCATCCACCCATCCATCCACCCACCCATCCACCCACCCATCCGTCCACCCATCCGTCCACCCATCTGTCCATCCACCCATCCAGCCAGCCATCCACTCCCATCCATCCACCCATCCACCCATCTATCCATCCATCTACCCATCCATCCATCCATCCATCCATCTGTCCATCTATTCTTTTGCAGGTGGCCCCATAGGTGCTCCATAGATCTGTGCTTGGTGCTATACGAGGCCCCAGGATAGAATAGAAAACAAGATGCCCAGCTTCCCTTTCGAGGCCATGATTCAACAAGGAATGCGGCATTTAATGCTTATCTTCCCAGACCTTCCAGTATCCCCAGGGCTTTGGAAAGAGCTGAACGAGGTGCAGTGTGAGGGAACCACACAGGGACCAAAATGAGAGACTCCTGGAGGATGTGATAGCTCAGTTGGGACAAAGGAGAGTCCAGATGTCTGTCCAGCCCACGTCTCCAGGGCCGTTGCCTTAGCGGAGGGAAGAGACTAGGGGTGTGGGGGTGGGGGAGGAGGCCCTGAAGAGGGGTGGGGGTCGGGGGGTCAGATAGCGCTCGGCCCTGAGTGCTGGAGAGGGCCTGTCCGGCCGCCTGCTCACTGGGTAGAATCCACGGGAAGCCTGGCAGGCTCTGGCCGTGTGGGTGGTGCTCTGAGACCGGCTTCCTGTTCCAAAGCTCGCTCTCGCTGACCAGGCAGCACTGTCCCCAGGTGAAGGGGGTCAGGGTAGCGGGACATAGCACCCAAGGGGCCTGATGGCTTGTGTTTTACGAGTGAGCGTTAGAAATACTCCCCAGAGCCTTCCTGGCTGTGCGAGCAGAAAATTGAGATAAAGCTCTGTTATTCTTCAGCGATGCTTGGTTTTATCTGGAGTTTTCTTTTTCTTCAACAAAGACTTACCCTTTTCCTCCCCAAGAGTATTAAGCTGGAAAGCTCTGTTCTTGAGGGAATTGAGTGGACAAGGCTTTAAGGCTCAGCATCCTGGCCTGGGCACTGACTTGCTGTGTGGCCTCCCCACAGTAGCTCGCCCACTCTGGGCCTCTGCTACCCTCCCGCCCCCGGGGTGAAAGGAACATGGGGATTAGACCTGACTCCTTCTGCTCCTGGGGACGAGAGAGGTGAGGTCCCTGGTAGCGTGGAGCAGAAGCTTTTGGAAGGGTGCCACCCAAGAGCTGAGGGGAGCTGGCTGGGGGAGAGAGCCCGGGGGCCTCCGGAGGGCATGGAGGACAGGCGCTTCTTGAGCTGGTAATACCAACTCGTGTTTGTAGAGCGATTTACGGGTTTTGAAAGCACTTCCCCTGTGTCGTCTGATTTGAGTTTTTGAATATCTGTTAAACAAGTGTTTAAATATAGTGACACCCAAGAAATGTCTGGAGAGAAGAGGAAGAAGGGGTTCTCTGTGGTGTGTTCTCAATGTGGGCCACTGGAGTGATGAGTCCTGACATTGGGAGGAGGGTCGCCTGTAGGGGCAGGCAGGTGGCTGGAGTGGGCAGAAGCTCTGGTGGGGGACCTGTGTTCGATCCGAAGTAAGTACGGCACAAAGACTTAGAACAATTCAGGTGTTCTTTTTATTACGAGAAAGCCAAACGTGCGTAAAACGCGGTTCGTTGCATCTTTCGTTCTCGGTCCTGTATTACCAAACTCCTAGAATAAAATACTTCTCAAAAGAGTGGTCTCTGTCCCTTGAAAACCTGGGATGGAATCAGAGGCCCAGGGGGCTGGTGGCTTTCGTGATTACTGTGAACACTAGGCAGCTGGGCTGTGCCAGGCCCCTATCTGTGCAGAGACTGAGCGTGGGTGGGACAGAGAGGGGGCTCCTGGTGGCCCCCAGGGCACAACGGCTGAGTTACTGGGCTGTGGGCAGCATCATCGTTCCCGGCTCCCCAGGCGCTGAGTTCCGACTGCAGAGCGGAGGTGAGGAGTGGCCGGGCCCGGGAGCCCCTGGCTGGACCCTGTGTCTCAGAGGGACCCTCAGCGGCTGCCAGTGAGGAACCTGGATATCAGGAGTGGCCCGAGTGTGCCACCTGCCAGCTGGGCTCCTAGCAGCAGGGACTGACCGTGTTTGGCCACACGGCACTTAGTGTATTTATGGGCCCATAAAATATTAACTAATCATCACGTAGCACTTTTCTCCTGAATGCTCTCTAGGGTCCATATTCCCCCCTCTGACTTGGAAGGCAAGACAAATAACCATTTAATCAACCTCCAGCTCCCGGCTCCAGAATCCTGCCCTGGGAGGGTGCCAGTGTGGGCAGCAACACCCATCCTCCGAGTGTCAGAGGAAGCCCCCACACTGAACACAGAGGGCTAAGAGCAGGAGGACATGGTGGACAGGTGGGCTCCTTCCTGGGCCCAGGTCAGAGCATCGGCCCCAACCAGTGACTCCAGAGCAAAGAGCCGGCATCCTTGTGCACAATGCCAGGGAAAGATCCCAGCGAGGGGCTGGGTGGGCTTGTGGTTGGCAGTCCCCTCTAGGACCAAGGGTTGGGGGTGTGTAGGGGGCTGCTGCCATTCTTAGAGGTGGACCAGACCCCTGTGTCTCTGACCGTGGGGTGTCGGCATGCCCTCGGGGGTGAGGACAGGGAGGAAGATGGACAGGGAAGAGGAGGACCAGCCACACAGAGCTAGCTCTACTCAGTCCCTTCCTCCATCCTAAGTGAACCCCTGCCCCTGTGGGCCTACCCTCCAGCTTTTGAGTGCTCTGTCCCTAATCATGAATGCCTATTAAACTGTTGTGTGGGCCAGGCTGTCTGTGCTCAGCAGGAGATGTGATGCAGGCTTGGCTGGGTGGGGAAATTACTAGTCATACTAGTAATCCCACAGGGTTGGTGACGTGCGTGCACTCAGGCTTACTACTGTGAAGATGTCCCATGTCCGCTCCACGGTCTACACAGACAGCGACCAGAATGACACATCGAAAATCAAACCGATTCGCTCCTTTGGTGGTTATTCTGGCTGAAACGAGAAGCTGCTCAGGAGTTTGGAGCCAGGTTCTTCCCATGGACACAGGCCTCATTTGATCCTAACTACTGTGGGTAGGCTGCTCCTGCCACTGGACCTTTGCACATGCTACTCCCACGGCCTGGAACGCTCTTCCCCAGGTGTCTACCTGGCTTACCCCCTCCCTGCCTTTTGGGAGATGAGAAAAGAGGACCCTTTCCTGGCAACCGCTCCTTACCCCTTCCTCTTTCCTTGGTGGACACAGAGTTCCCACTCAGTTCCCAGGGAGTCTCCATTCCGGTGGGGGAGTGTTCTTAACCACTAGCTGGGTGGAGCTACATTGTTCTCTGCTCTGTCTCCAAACTTAGAGCATGCTAGGTGCTCGGTTAAGTATTCTCTTAATGAAGGATTGAGATGAGAGATTAAGTAATTTCCCCCAAGTATACAGGTAAGAGGTGGTAGGGCTGGGATTGGAAGCCCTAGAACCAGGCCCCATTTATCTTGCAGCTGCTGGGGAGCCATGGAAGGCGCTGGAGCAGGGGCATGCCCCTGCCCGCATAGTGCAGAAGGATCGGTGTCACGGGCCAGGCCACAGAAAGGCCACCTGCCGGGCTGGGGCTGTCCTGGGTGGGACAGTGGGGAGCCCAGTGAGGGATGGGAGGCACGTGGGACTCACTTGGGAGTGACTGTGGCCCAACCTAGCCACTCTTTGTTTCTGTAAAGTCCCCCCTTGCTGTCTACCCACAATGTCCACTTGCTGCCAACCCCCAAATCAAAGGGCCAAAGCTCCCCGAGCTGCCTCCTGTGCCCTGGGCTTCAGTGTCTGCGTGATTAAACACACACTTCTAACGTGCTACCAGGGCCAACTTTCCAGATCATGTCTACTTGAAAATCCTGCCATTTGCACCAGCTGAGTTGGAGTGAGAAAGGATCATTTAAGGGGAGTGCATCGATCTTTAGTGGACATGAGCCGCGTGGCCCCAGCTTGGGCTAAAGGTGTGGGAGGGGCTGCGGTGTTGGGGAGGGCAGAGAACACTTCTTGGAGGGGGAATATTAGCTCTGCTTCCTTTGGCTGTTTTTGGGAGGACATTCACAGGAGGGGATGATGAAAATCAGTGGACCAAATTCTTTTGGCTTCCAGTGGCTTCTTTCCCCTTCTTGGTCGTGACCTCCTGCCACAGGGCACGTGGGAGGTGGAGACTGAAATCTGGAAGGACAGTGACCTCCTGGGCCGGCTCCCAAGCTGGAGTGGCAGGCAGTCCCATGTGTCCGTGCGCATGCGTTGCGGCCAGCCCCGCAGTCAGAGACCCTCCAAGGGCACCACAGGCTGGTGGTGGCCTCCTGGCAGGCACGCTCCAGTCCCTCCCAGTCTGCAGGCTGGGAAGATCCTTACCCTGGTTTGTGCCTCTGGGCTCAAGGCTGAGACACAGTTGCTCGGGGCCGGGCTGGGCCAGCCGGGGTTTGCGGTCAGCGTTGGCAGCGGTCAGCTGTTGGCGACAACCAGCTCCCGAATTTGTGTGCTGAGCTGGCGGCCGCCCCCTGCGTCAGGGGTGGGAGGCAGGCACCTCTCACGTGGGCAGCCAGCACGGCCTTGAGTGTGGATTACTGGGGTAGGCCTCCCTGGAGGTCAGATGCATATCCGAAAATGAGTAACTTGAAAGCGTGCAGTCACTCGGCCTTTTGTGCGTTCCGTGTTACGTGGCCATGTCCTGTCTCCTTCGGGTTTCATCACCCTCCACGGAGACCCTGCACCCACAAACCCTCGTGCCCCGCCCCCTCCCTCCAGACCCGGCTGCCACGCGTCACTGCTCTCTGCCTCCAGGGATCGGGCTCTCCTGGACATCGCACAGAAACGGAACCAGACACCGTGCGGTTTCCTCACTCAGAGTCATGTGTTCATGGTCCCCGTGTGCCGTAGCCCGTCTCAGACCTTCCTTCCTGTCTGGGGCTGAACCATACCCCGCCGGGGATGGCCGTGCTCTGCTTCCACTCCCCTCTGTCCACGGACACAGGGGCTGGAGCCACCTGTTGTTGCCGCGAACATAGGTACACGGGGATGTGTTTGCGTCCTCTTTCCGGGCCCTCTGGGTGTGTACGGAGGAGAGGGACCGCTGGCTCCTGCGGAAGCTCCGTGTTTGATGAGCTGAGGGACAGCCTGTTTCCCGCAGTGGCCGCACAAGCGTGTGTCCTCTCCTCCCTGCGGAAGGGGCAGGTAACACTGGGGACCTGCGCGTGTCCTTTCAAGGGAGGGTCGGGGCAGGTCATTGTGGGATGCTCTAGAGGCTTCCTCCAGAAGCTCCCTGTCTCTCTCAGAATAAGAGCCAGCGTCCTTCCGGTGATGTGCAGGCCCTGCCCATCCCTGTGATGATGTTGCCTCCTCCCCCTCACCAGTGGCGCCAGTCACCCTGTCCCTTGCTGTCCTCCTACGGGTTGGCATGCCCCTGTCTCAGGGCCTTTGCATGGCTGCCCCTTAGTCATGGGGGGTGGGGGTTGCAGCAGAAAATGAACTAAGCACACTCTCTATCCCACTGTATAGTGCACTTTCTTACTGGGTTTGGTATTCGTTTTCTCCTTCCCTTTGCCTTCCCCAAAGCGTCTAAACGTGCTCTTTAAATGCGTATTAAATGTCTGAATGCAGATGAAGGGCCCAGATCAGCTTCTCCCTCAAGCCTCCCACAGCTTGTCGGAGGCCAATGGTATGGGGAGGACTGGACCTTCCTAGGCCCCGTCCCGGGGCCGTTCCGCTGTGTGGTGCTCACAGCCCTCTGCTCGTGCCCTTGAACCTCGCACACTCAGGGAGAGGGGGTGAGGTTGTGGTGTGGGCGTGCGGGGCTGCTACCCAGGGTCGGCCCACTGGCCAGCGGCCCCTATTAGAGCCGTGAGAGACGCAGGACATCATCTCTTTTGGGGCAACCGCATCCGTTACCGTGTGAACTAAGACGTACCAGTTAGTGTTCAGGTGTAAACTTACACCGTTTCTAGGAATTTGTGTGTATCGTGATCAGTCTTGTTTAAGATTTTAAAAGGCTGGAAAGACGGCCAGAGCGGCCAGGCGCAGTACCATTCATTCAACTGGTCGTTCAGCCGATCTGTGAGCAAATGAACCTGGAGTACCTGTTACTCTCACGTGTAGGACCCGCCTGGACGCAGACACAGCTCCGTCTTTGAGGACACCGGCGTTTACGGCTGGGCCGCCCCTCACTGTTCTGTGGGAGGCTTCTTCTGGATCCAGATCTGGGTCATTAATGAAAAATACCGCTCAGGCCGATACAGAGCCCCCTGGCTGGCCGCTAGAGACCTCCCTCCCCGTTGACCTGGCACTGGAATCCCTGTGGTTCTTATTAACAGAAGTTCAGCAGCCGTTGACCTGTCGTCTGCCCGTCCGCCTGCGTCCCCCTGTCTTCTCTGCAGGAGGCCGGAAGGGATTCAGAAACTGACGAATTTGGCAAAATGTCAGTTGTTGCTGGTCTTGGGCGTTGCACGCTGAACCAGGGCCGTCCATCTGCAGGGGCTGGCGCAGGGCTGGCGGGGGCGCGTGGAGCCCGTGTGTCGGGGCGCGGTGTGTCAGCGGGACGCAGATGCTCCATGCGGAGCTGTCAGAGGCAGGAGCAGCCTGCTCACGGCTTTTCCTGAGGGGTGCTGCCCCTGGGGCTCCCTCTGTTCCCTAGACCCAGGCCTCGAACCCCAGGGATGGTTCCAACCTGAGGAGGGGAGTGTTAGGGGTCTCCACAGGGGCAGGTCTGAGGTTCAGGGGACCCCTCTGGCTGCCTTGGGGGTGGGGGCTGGAGAGCAGGTGGGAGCAGCACTGATGATGGACCCCTCCCGTCTACCTCTGGGGGGACTTCAGCAGGTAGGTGCCCAAGAAGCCTGACTCATTGGCCCCACGTGATGTGAGGGACCTTCTGGCTACGGCTGACCCTGAGACACAGGTGTGCTGGGCTGGCGGTGGGTCCCAGGTGCTGGGAGTGTGGGGGATGGGCAGGGATACAGTGCAAGGTCTTCTACCAAACACGGACTCCGGGCCTCACGTCAGGCTCCGTGCTTCCAGAGGTGGTGAGCTTCCCATACTCTGAGCCAGGAGGGGGTTCGGGCCTTGATCAGCAGCGGGAAATCCAGGGCTGTGGAGGGTCCCAGCTCTTCTCCTGCTCGGCTGGTTGCCTCCCAGTCTGCACCTTGAAGGTCCCTGCCCTGTCCATGCTGGGGGGAGGCACTTCTGGCTTTTTGAACCGAATCCTTGAGCTGGGTGAGCGCCGGCCTCTGGAAGGTGAAAGAATCCAACCTCTTCTTGTAGGTGGTGCCACGGGGGCCCAGAGACGGTGCGCGAGGTCGCCAAAGCCGCACGGCATGAGTCTTCCCCCCACATCCGTGCCCAGGGCCTCACAGCACTCTCCAGGGATGCTCTGGTGGGAGTCCTTGCCAAGGGGGCAGTGGTCCGTGGTTCCCATCTTAATTCTGAGGTGACTGAAGTGTGTGCAGCGCAGGGAGGGAAGCGTCCTGGTGTTTGGACCCGACGCCAGCCTTCCTTCCTCCTGTTGTGGACTCAGGTGGGCTCGGCTACAACCCCCCGTGCCACTGGGGCCGCAGAGCAGGCCTCTCGAGCTTTGCTTTCCTCAGCCCTGCATGGGGGGCAGCGATGCCCCCCTTACAGGAATGTCGCGTTGACGCCTCAGGACCCACGTGTATGGTCCAAGCCCACTCACTCCCAGGCCCTCCCCGACCCGCCTCTGGCTGCTGATCCTGCCCAGGAATATTGTCTAAACCGTGGGCTGTGATCCATTAGTGGGTCATGAAATCGAGTTAGTGGGTCACAGCTAGAATATTAAAAAATGAAATAGAATAATGGAATGGAATGGAATAACAGAACAGCAAGAGGGGGGCAGCGCTGGAAGGGGAGATCCGTCCTCAGACGGGCTCCAGGCGCCAGCGGCTGGGACGCCCTGTGGCACCCAGTCGATCCTGGGCTCCAGTCAGCCCTCTGGACATCGCCTGTGACACCTCAGAGCTGGGGGTGGGGGTCAGGCCTTCCCCATCCCCTGGTCTCAAGGGGACAGGGGCAGCACCAGCGCCCACGGCTCAGTGCCGATAATCCTCATCTGCAGAAGGCTTTGCACGGACCCTGGCCCCGCAGAGTAAGAGTGCTAAGGCTGGATTCCTTTATGTCAGTAATAGTTACCAGAGGAGGCCAGGGTTGGCGTCAGGGAGCCCTCATGAGTGCCCCTGCTTCCCTCCCTGGCCTTTCCGGGGCTTGCCTTAGAAGCCTGTATAGTCCTATGTGGGCCGCCGTGCCTGGGACTTTGTCTAGCTGCAGCCAAGTCCTGATGGGAGATGCGTTTGCCGCCTCCTCCAGGGAGCCCTCTCTGGATGGTCTGGGGGTCTGGGCAACGGACACCTCTGCTGGCTCCCTGCCTCTCCTCCATGTCCGCTCCTACAGCCTAGGGACTGAGCAGGGCCGCCTCGAATCTGGCTTCCGGTGGGGGGCACTGGCTTCCCACTGACCAGCCCCAAACTCTTTGCCGCGGGCTCTTGGGGCTCCCAGGGCACCTGCACATAGTGTTTTCAGCAAGGATATGAATGGGTGAGAGATGGATGCTTCTTTCTCACCTTCTCGAGTGCTTCCCATTGGAGCAAGAGGAAGGCTTCCTGTAAGGGGGAGCCGTATGGAAAGACAGGATAGAACGAGGGGCATTAGAATCCCCCACACGACAATTGAGAAAACCTGTGGCCTTGGCTGGTTGGTTCACAGTACACGTGGGAGGCAGGAGGATGGGGCCGAGGGCATGGGGATGGCAGGGGGCACGGGGGCCCAGCTGGGTTTAGGGCAGATGAGGAGAGGTCTCGATGATCAGACCCAGGGTCTGGACCTCTTTGGCAGTCCTGGGAAGGGGTGGTCCTTGGGTGTGTTTGAGCAGGAGGATACAGCACAGCTGTCCCCTTTCTGACCCCAGGGCACAGGTCATGTACTTGGGCTGTCTAACCCCTAAACCTGCTCCCCTGCCAGACAGATGTGTCTTGGTGTCCGGGATAGATTAAACCCTCCCCCAGGGCCAGGAACCAGCCATCTGGAGGCCCCACATGCACGGGGTGGCGTTTGGAGTGGCATGTTTTTTCCTTTGGGGGAATGGTATGGCAGGGAGGAGGCCGGGGAGCTGTCCTCATTGATGGAGAGAGTGATTGAAAAGTGGGCTTGGCATCAACCAATTTGGAAACCAAACCATGGCTGGGGTTCTGGGTCCAAGTTCTAGAATCTTCTTGGTTCTCACCCCAGCGCCCCATCCTTGCAATGTCCCTCCATCGTGGGCTCCAGCTCGGGGCTCCCTACCTCCCGCCCACCCACCTACCCACTTCGCAGCAGGGTCCCCTGGCCAGGCTCCTCATTTGAAGACAATTCCTTCTCTCTGTCCCCCAGGAACGAGGAGGGGCAGTGGGCCAGCACAGCCATGCTCACCCCCCAATCCCACCCCCATTCTAGAATGTTCTGGAGGGGAGGGTGTTGCTGCCAAGAGAAAGGAGTTTCTCTCCCAAGGGCCCTAGTCCCCCCTGAGCTCGCTCGTGGCTGGCGGCCCCTTCTTGGGGCCGACTTGTGGAGAATCGTCCGTGCTCTGGGCACATAGCGGTTTGGCGGGGACGGGTGTGGAGAGACCCCAGTTAATGCACGACACAGCTGAGGGGAATGGAGGATCCCAGAGCCAGGCCTGGCGTCCCCCCGCCCCCTTCACTCCCCTCCACCCCCGCCCCGTAAGGAGCTGCAGCTCTGCGGTCTGCGCCGTGCGCTGACGGGGTGGGCAGGCCCGCTGGTCGACAGGAGGGCAGGGGTGGGGAGGGAAGTTCCCTGAGGGCCCTGTGCATCCAGGGGACCCTGGGGTGGGCCCAGGGGGCAGTCGCAGGGCTCAGATGGGACTGTTCCATGGGGCGGCCTGGACATTGTCCACTGCCACCTGGAAGCCTACGGGTCACAGGGTCACCTGATCCAGCGGGAGGGACGGAGCCCCTGCCTGGTGCCGGGCCCTGGGCAGGCTGACTCCCCCGCTCTCACTCAATCCCCTGCCAGAGACGGGTTGGAAGGTCATTTTTACAAACGGCGACCCAGTGTGACGTGTGCTTCCTGACCCATGCGTTCAGTCAGAGGATCGGCCGTGCGCTCCAGTGACTGGGAGTCCGTCACGTGTCCCGGGGCCCCCAGACGTGAACACGGCACAGAGATACGTCTGGTTTCTGTTGCTGCTGCTGTGACGGCGGCTGCTGACACCCTCCGCAGTTTGCTGTTCGCGTGCGTGATGGAAGGAGCTGCTCAGTGTCAGCTAGGGCTTTCGTCCCCGCTCCGAGTTCCTGGGGCGCCTCAGTCCTACCCGCAGAGCTCCGGGCAAAGGGTTGCGACGCCGGCCGGTACGGGGTCTGCAGGAGCTCAGGGGGACGAGCCGGCCACTGTCTCAGGGAAGGGAGCGTGGAGTCACGGGCTGAGGAGGGACGAGTGCACCCGCCATCCTGGCGGCCGTTGGCAATGTGGCTTGTTCTGTGAATGAACCCGTGCAGTGTGGTGGGAGCGGGGGCATTTTTTGCGGTGGGCTGAGGACAGTTAAGGAGGTGGGTCAGCTGACAGACTAGGGTTCCAGTCACCAGTTTGACCGCTGGCACACCTGGGGAGGGTACTCTGCAGCTGAGTGGACCACACTATCGTTTAGGTCCACCGCAACATGGGCACAGTGCCTCAGTGCCCGTGGACTCTTCTGGAAGAGTCTGACTATTCCGGGGCTGGAAGGAGCCCTGAGCCTAGGAGCCCCGTGATCTGAGCCTTGCCTGGAAGCCCAGGGGGGAGGCGGGGATCGGGTGGTGGGAGGTGTGTGTTCACGGGTTCACTGGAGGTGAGCAGACCGACCAGGCCAGACACCGGACGGCGGCTTGGCCCTGGCCCAGGTCTGGTTGCCCCCGATGGTCTCTGTGTGCTGATGGGGCAGATCTGGGGTCCTCACCTTCTCTCTCAGGTGTGGACGCTATTCTCAGGAGCCGATGTCCGGGGCCCAGCTGGGTAGTCCTGCTGATATGTGCGGTGGCAGCCTGCCAGCTGGGGGCTGGTAGGTTTGGGGTCTCAGCTGGGCCGGCCACTCTCTGCTCCATGGAGTCTCCCTCCGTGGGGCTGGGGTCTTGTTGCGTGGAGAGGCCAGGCCTGGAAGGCAGGCAGCGGGGCTGAGCCCCGAACCAAAAGGGCCTTCCCGCCTTCCCTTCTTCATGTCTGCTACGGTCCCTTTGGCTAAAACAAGCCACACAGCGAGGCCCAGATTCCAGACCCGCAGAGCGGTGCAGAAGGAGCCCCTGGCGGCGCCGGGCAAACGGTCTTGTGATTTGTCCTCCTCCACCTGCTTGCTTGGCACGGGGCATCGATTCAGCGGGTGGGCCTCGGGGTCCGCTGGCACTTGTGGGCAGAGAAGAGAGAGCACTAGCATTTCTTGGTCACCTACGAGACTCCAGGCGCTGTGTTGGACACATGTGCAAAATGGTCACGTGCGTGTGGTCACACGGCCTGGGCCCTTCACCTTCTCTGTGCCTCCACTTACGCTTCTGCAAAGTGGGCTCAAGCCAGCAGCCGCTGAGGGGACCGTGGTGAGAGTTACTGGGCCTAGCCACTTGGCATCACTTGGCAGAGAGTAAGCGCTCAGCGAATGTCAGCAGCCTATGTTTTATATGGAGGAAAGCAGAGCTCAGAGAGGCGAAGGAACTTGCCTAAGGGGGCACAGCTGGCTTCCAGGCTCCAAAGCTCAGATCGCGTCCTCTCTGTGCCCCTCCCATTTATTGAATTCACATCGCACTGGACTGGGCCTGCGAGCCGCAGGGCTCCGTGTGGACAGCGCTGCTTCCATTCGGTACAGTTAACCTGGCAGCGGATGCCCAGGAGTTACGGCTGGGGGTCCCTGTCCTAGGGAGCACGAGGCTCTCTTGGATCCAGCTGACCCTGCGGAGGGGGAGTGGCTGCTGCCTGGGCTGAGGGAACCCCAGGGCCAGGAGGGGGGTGGTTTGGGGACCACCTCCTCTGAAAGCCACCTGAGAACCCAGGCACGTGTCCACAGCAGCGCCCACCCTTGGCCGCTCCAGGGCAGAATTGGCAAAGAGGGAGCATCGGGCAGACAAGGAGAGGACTCTGCTCCTTTTTGGGGTCTGTCCCTGATCCCATATGAGGCAGGCCTGTGGGGGAATGGGCAGGAGGTACCCCAGCCCGACTGGGGTCCCCTCACATCTCTCACTGTCCCCATTCGTACCCTAGCCCCATTCCGTCCTGGGGTTAGAGGAGGAGACAAGACTCAAACTGAGTTTGAGAGGACGCTTGGACTTCGCTGAGGTTTGAATGACTGAAAGGGTGGCGGGGGTTATGGGCTCTTCTCCGGATGACCTGAATGGCCGAGGGGACAGGCGGGACTCACAGAGCAGAGCTGAAGGCAGTGACGGGGTGGGGTGGGGTGGGGGGTGGAATCTAACCAGTCATTACAGCGGTGAAGTTCAGGTCACGAATTCTGGGCTCTGCTGTTAGGTGCGTTACTATCCTGATGCTTTGCTGATAGACTGACGCTTTGACCATTACAAAACCTCCTTCTCGGGCTCTGGTAGAAATTTTTGTCTGACTCTGTTCTGTCTGATAGCGGAATAGCTCCTCAAGCTCTTTTGGATGGTTTGCCTGGTATTTCTTTTCCGTCCGTCCTTTTTGCTTTAAACCTGGCGTGTCTTTCCATCTGAAGCGTGTCTTTCATAGACGGCGTGTCGTCGGGTCGTTTTTGTGCTTCTGCCAATCCCGCCTGTTGCATCTACTATGTCATCAGTTTCTATTCAATTACCAATAAGGTAGGATTTAGCTCTGCCATCTTGCTGTTTGTTCTCTGTATGGTTTTTTTTTTTGGTGCCTTGATTCCTCCATTCTTGCATTTTGTTTTTAAATAGCTATTTTCAAGTGTAGAATTTTGATTCCTTTGTTGTTTCTTTTACTATTATATGGGGTTTTTTGGATTTATTTTCTTAGTAGTTGCCCTGGGGCTTATAATTTAACATCTTAGCTTTAAAAAGTATAGTTTGGATTGATACCAACTTAATTCCAGTGCTGTGCTGAATGCCCTGTGAGCTCTGCTTCCCCTCTCTTCTGTATATTATTATCCTACAAATTACATCTCTATATGTTATAAGCCTTTCAACACTGCTTTATTATTATGGCTGTATTCACTTGTTACCATTTAGCGAGACATCATTCTCATACTCGCCTATAAGTCAGTAGATGTGGTTTCTTTTATTCTTTGAACATATTTGCAACAGCTGATGTCGTATCTTTACTCATCTCTGGATTCCTCAGGGGGAATCCACTGGCTGTGGATGGACCATACTTTCCTGTGTCTTTGTGCATCTTAGAATTTCCTGTTCAAAACTAGGTATTTAGAATGATGTTGTATGGCGGCTCCGGAAATGAAATTCTCCCTCCCCTCCAGGGTTGAATGTTCTTATTGCTGCTGCCTATGTCTGCTTGCCTTGTGATGTTCTTGGATGACTTCTGTAGAGTCTGTATTCTTTATCGCACATGGCCGTGATGTCTCTGCTTGGGTCGCTTTGCGGTCAGCTAATCACTGGATAGAGATTTCCTTAAATGCCTTGAGCCAATAATTCTCCCGGTCTTTGCGAAGGGAATCTATGTGTGTTATGGGGTACACAGTGCTCTGGCAGGAAGTATAGAGTCCCATCTTAGCCTCTGCTTTCCGCTGGTACAGTCTCAAGGTCACTCAGAAGTGAGATTGGGGCCATCCCAAGTGTTTCCTGGGACTGTACACAGTCCTGTGTACATGTGGGGCCTTTTAGATTCCCAGGGGTGTATCCAAGTGTTTCACAGTCTCCTATTTCTCAGTTTTTTCCTCTCTAGTTTTATGGTCATCTTCTTGTTAGCTCCACCTGGTAGTGCCCATTGGGCAACCGCAACATTAAAAAAATGGCCTGTGATTGTTTTCAACAAATGCCCTGAGGTTATGGTTTATCACTGAGGAAGCTGTGAGTCAGATCAAATGAAGACAAGCCACAGGAATAGAACTCTTCAGGGAGCTGCCAGACAGGCCAAATAATGGCCGTTTGGGGGAGGGGAAAGCTCCAAACTTACTCTGCCCTCTCCTGCAGCTGGTGGATGCTGTTTTCCAGAGCTATCATGATTGCTGGGCTGTTGGTTAATGCTTCCACGGGGCTGGGGACAGGGAGAAGGGAATAACCTAAGTTAAAACACCATGAAGCTTTCCTTTCTTACTGAAATTTAGTCTTTTTTTTTTTTTTTTTGAATAAACAGTTCTTGGATTATTGCAAGTCTGCAGTTAATTTCCAGATTTCAAAACAGCTGATTTGGACACTTCTGGGAGCGTTCTCATTGTTTGGAGGAGCAGATTTTCTGGGGTCCTTACTCTGCCATTCTGGAAGTTGTCTGCCCAGCAGTGAGGTTCTGTGACATCAGAAAGCCCATTAAGGCTTGGGTTCAGCAGCAGTAGCTGGGACCCACATGACCTCTGAAGCATGTTTCTTCATCCAGGAGAATGGGAGCAATCGTCTCCAGCAGCTGGGGGAAAAAGGTCTTTTTAGACCCTTCCCTCAGGAAAGGGGACGATGAATGACCTCTATTTTTTAATTTTTCACAGTGCTCAGCCCAAGGCTGGCATTTCATTGGTTTCTGGTCTTTTTATGTGGTACGAATAAAATCCCCAGGGCCAGAAGTGGTGTGCTTTTGGCTAAAACACAGATGGTTATTAGCAACAGACACAAACTGGAGACTGCTGGAGTCCCTATTTAGAATATTTAGGTGAAGAAATTATGGCATGTCTACTTGAAGCTTATGAGGAATTAAATACGATGTTGATGAAGAATTTTTGCTGGCGATATAATGGCCCACATATTTTCTTTGCTTTTTTTTTTTTTTAAGAATTTATTTAAGAGAGAGTGAGAAAGAGCTCAAGGGGGCAAGGAGAGGGAGAAGCAGAAGAGAGCGTGCTGAGCAGGGAGCCTAATGTGGGGCTTTATCCCAGGACCCAGAGATCGTGACCTGAGCCGAAAGCAGATGCTTACTGGACTGAGTGAGCCACGCAGGCGCCCCTCCTATTTTCTTGTAAGTAGAGAAAAGAAGGCAACACAACTGCTTTTGTGTTGTTTTCTCTCAGCCCTGGAAGGTGTGTTCAGCGGAAGGACTTGGAGGAAACACGACCAGATGCTCACAGGGCTGCCTTTTGAAGTGGTGGGATTGTGGGTAATTTGTTTCTGTGTCCGTACCATTTTTAGAAAACTTGGTGATTGGCCACAGTGAGCAAGTATTATTCCCATGATTAGCCAGTTACAAAATGGGAGAAGCTAAGAAGGAGGAAATAAAATAAAGGATAGTTGTAAGCCTAGGAGAGAAGTTAAGAAGGATTAGCTCTCTGGGGATTTTTCCATTTCTGGTTTGGCATTTCTGTTTTTGATCTCTGCAAGGTTAGGTGACTGGCCCAAGGTCGCGCAGCCAAGACACGGAGGAGGTGGCACCGGGACCTGCGTCTTCTCTAATAGTTATGACAGGGTCACTGTGAACACAAAGTGTCCCCCTTGGAGCTGCCAGCCTGCACCCCCTGCTGGTGGTGGTCAGTGCCGGACAGTGATGGACACTGGACAGTGATGGATATTGGTGGTGACAGATTCAGGAGAGAGTCCACCCAAGCAATTGTCCCCCTTGGCTTTTTTCAGGAAGGGTATCAAGGGCGATGCTCTGGTCAGGAATGATTTTCTCCCTGTGGGGCTGGTAGAAGGAAACTTTCTTTGGTGGGCTTTTGCTCAGGGGACCCCGTGGACTCCCGTACATTCTGCCTGGGCCCTGGAGGCCCGTCCACTCTTCTGTCTCACATCAAGCCCAGAAAGGACCATCAAGCCCAGGGCCCTGCTCGTGTCTGGGCTGTGGCTCCCAGACCACGGTCTGGGTGGTTCCATAATGCTGATGCCAGAACTTGCTCCCTGGGTCCCCGTTCTGGGCGTCTGGGCCAGGAATCTGCATTTTGATCAGCACGCTGTGGGTTCCTGTGAATAGTTTGTGGCTATGCTTCGAGAAGTGAGCCAGGGAGTGCGGTGTGATGAGCTCCTCTAAAGGAAGAGATTTGGGATTTGCAGAGAGATGTGGGGGTGGCCTGGGTCTGGCTTGGGAGGAAAGGTGACCACTGTTGGGACATGCGTATGCCTGGGGCCGGCTATGTGCGTCATACACGATACCCATCTTGCTGGGCTGTTGAGGATGTGAGGGCGGCTTTCCCTGTGACACTGGAGGAGACCCGGGCTCAACCAGGCAACCGGGATGAGAATGGCAAGTCCATCTCGAGGCCATTGGGGCAGGGCTCCCTGAACGTCTGCCCCATCCGGTCGGTGAGGATGGCCTCCCACTCCCACACGGACCTGGATCTTACAGCAGATTGTCCTGGGGGGACCGTGCTCTGGGGACAGGTTTGGGGGGGCGAGGAGGGTGGCAGAGGGGATTAAGTTTCTGCTAACATTTGTTGAGGACCTACTGTGTGCTACAGGTCTGTGATGTCCTTTCTGGCCACTCGTGGTGCTCTGGGGAGGAAGCTCAGAGCCGATGCTCATCTAGTGCCACTTCTGGTGTCAGCGTGACTGTGGTCGTGTACCTGGGGCTCCTTTGTCACAGTTCAGAGGCTGGGCCAGGTTCCTCCTTGTAGCCCTTATGGCCACCCTGGGTGGCCCAATCCATCTTACTCCCAAGTGACAGAGGGGACATGGAGACCCAGAGGCGACATCTGTCACCTGAGCCCAGTGCTCTCCCCAAGTCCGTCCCTCAAGGCCACCTTCCCCAGCAGAGCGTCTGGGTGGCCAGCATCTGGGCGCTCCAGAGGCTCCGTGGGGCCCCCCACTGGCTGCAGCCACAGAATCTGAGCCAGGTCCTCGTTATCCCCAGGGTTTAGCAGGGACAGCCTGCCCCCTAGGCTGGGGCGGCCTTCTCTGTGTGGCCTCCTGGGCCGACGCTGTCCCCCTGCCCTGCACAGGCAGCTCCAGGACACCGGGCCGCTAACGAGGCAGATGCCGGCCGCTCTCACGGTCCAGGGCCATCCCTCATCCGCAGACAGCTGGGAAGCTGCTTTAGTTAAAAGGGCTCCATGGCTCTGGGGAGATGAATCGAAGCCAGCTTCTGTCTGTAAACGCTTCCCGCAGCGTGCACGGAGGTGTCTGGGCAGGCCCTTCTGTGCGGGGCCGGGTCCCTTTCTCAGGCTGGGGCTGGGGGTGGGGCGGGGCTCGGCAGGTGTCACCGGGAATCAGCACAGCTCTGGGAACTGGGGATCTCAGCGGCGCGCCCCAGAATTCTCTCCTCGCACCCTCATGATGACTGTGCCTCTGCGAGCCCAGCATCTGACCTTGAGGTTTCAGAATGGGGCTCCACATAGAGTGTTGTCCTCGTGCTCGTCCTTACGCCGTGGTCATTCCCGTGGTCCCCGTCCCCATGGCCACTGCGGTCACAGGCTCCTGGGCGGCTGGCATGGTGCCTGACACACGCTAGGTGTTTGGTAGTCAGCTGTTGAAGGAAGGAAGGAATGAAACAAGGTGCCCCCTGTGCCAGGCGCGGGGAAGGGAGAAATGACACAATGCTTTCATCCTCTGAGATGGGATGGAAGGAGAGGCCCCCGTCCCGGATTGCGACGGTCTGTTCCTATAGAGCAGGCGGACACTCTGATGTCAGCCCACCTCTCACCCCCTTCGGCACCTCCCACCTGCCTCTGCTGCCTCCCCCTCTTCCTGCCCAGCCTCCTTCCCTGCCAGCCCCCACGCCCCTCGGCCAGCTTCCCTCCTCCCCTGGGACACAGAGCATTGCTCTTTCCTATGTGGACAACCTGACCTTGCTCAGGCAGCAGGTCGCTCAAGGGACAAGAGTTTGGGGCAGGCAGGGGTCTGGATTTGAGTCTCCACGTTGCCAGCTGGTCAGCGAGTGACCTTGGTTGAACCCCCAAGCCTCAGTTTCCTGGTTTAACACGCAGGTGTAGTGATCTTACCCACTGTGTGCACTTTGGGGTTTGGGGCGCCCTGCACCGGGCTGACGTCGGTGCGCTTCTGGTGGTTTTGTTTTCACTGAGTCTCTCTTTGCACGAATTTGCACTGCAGCTCCATGCTGTACGGGACGCTGGGGACACATATGGCCGTGGGCAGCACCAGGTCTAGAGTGCTCCGTGCGGGGCCCGCTTGCGCGACTCTGCCCACCCCTGCTTCCGGGGTCTGCGTGCGGCAGAGGAACGATGCAGGCGGTGACTGACCTGGGGACCAGCAGGGCAGCCCCTGGCCACTGGGTCTGGATAGGCAGATCACGCCTATGTCCTGGGCAGTGCCCCTTGGACAAAGTCCTTGGAAGTTTCTGGCAAAACACAAGTCTTACGCACACCGGGAGAGAGGCCCCTCACTGAGGAGTCCCAAGTGGGCCTGGCCTGCCTAGTGAACCTATTTATTTATAAACTACCTACTGCTCCCCCCGCTCAAGGATGCTGTTTACTCAGACTTTCCGTCCCGTGTGAAATGGTGCCAGGGAGGCAGACCGCAGAGGGACCTTCCTGGTCCGGCCCTTTGACAAGCTGCTGCCCCCTGTGTGCCAGGTGCGGCCCCAGGCTCCAGAAAGAAGCTGGGGTTGGAGCCGGCTCCTAAGGTGTCCCTCCTGGCTTGAAGGGGACAGACAGGCCCCCCCCTACAGATAACCCAGGCAGCTTTTATAAAGGGCCCTTTAGAGGGGACAGAAGGGTGTGGGAGTTCTCGAGAGACGGCTGGTGACAGTGGACTCGTAGTCCCTGTGACTGGCAGGCCCCGTAGGGAATAGGGGCTCCAGAGAGGGCAAGGGCAGGCCACTGGCCCACAGACACAAGTGCCTCTTTCTGAGATGATGAGGACTTACGTGTATGGGAGGGGCTTTGCGGACACAGTCTGTTCCCCTTCTCAGATGCACCTGGATGCTGGCCTTTCGGAGAAGGGGAAGGTCAGACGCCCCCACACCTTTTCCCCATGCCACCCTGCTGGAGCTCCCTGGTGGCTCTCTACCTCCGTCTGACCTCTCAGACAAGTCCTGCTTCCTTGTGAATAGCGTTTTCTTGGTCCTAAAAGCCATTTGAGCTTGAGACCACCAGCCAAAGGGAGCCGAGAAGCAGGAGTGCTTTGACTCAGCACCGTGGGTCCCCTCTGAGCCATTCCAGCCCAAGGCTGAGGGGGAAAGGGTTGAGCCTGTAGGCAGGGTGTGGAGCAGAGGAGGGTGTTCAAGGCCAGCAGCACAGCATGTGCAAAGGTCCTGAGGCATAAGGCAGAAGAAATAAGAATAGTGTGCACCTGGGACAAGCCCATGGACAACATTTACAAGGCATCTTGAGAACTGAAAGGCAATATCAAAGTACCAGGGGGTCCTGGGAGAGGACCTTGACCTTAGGGAAGCCCATGTCTGGTACTAGTGTCTGTATGTCAGCCACTCCCAGGAAGCCTTGGGGGAAGGCACGCTGTGTGCTTGGTCTCTAGGACAGAGCAGCGGAAGCCTGGTCCTGAAGTCGGGCAGATGAACAGGAGTTGGGCCGAGCAGGTCTGCCTCGGAGCCCGGTTTTTCCACTCTGCCTTGAGACTGGGGGACACCTTGGGTTCCTCTTATGTAAGGGAGGTCCAGGCTGCGTGTGCCTGTGCGTGTGCACGTAGGTTTCTGGCAGGTGCCGGAGGCAGACTTTCCGGACGAGCTCGGCATGGGGTGGTTTTGTGGCGATGGAGGCTTGTCCACCTTGGGGTCGTACGTCCTTGGGCAGGCGACTCAGCTGAAATAGTTAATCCTCGCAACTTCAAGGGGTTGGTACTATTATTCCTGATTTGCCAACACGGAAACTGAGACAGAAAGGCTATGCGCCAAGCATTGTTCTAGGCTTTTCATGTGCCCTCACATCTAGCACGTGTTCACTATTAAGAATGAGGCACGCAGGGGAGCGGGGCATATAATGTTCTTCAGTTTTTATCTTGCTCCTTTTTTTGTTACTCTCAACAGAGTGCCCAGGGACACAGAGGTGTGTGTGTGTGTGTGTGTGTGTGCATGCCTGTCTGCATGGGTGTGTGCGTGCACTCGCAGGTGGGCACGTCTTTGCGTGTGCGTGTCTATGCACGCACAGGGTCTGAGATCCAGTTTTCTCCCCTGTGAGATGGACGGGAGCATCCCAGTGCTGGCCACCTGGCTGATGGGAGGCCAGGATGTACAAGGGCTTGTCCGGGGGCTGTCTGTGTCCGCACCGAAGGCCAGGTTCTCCTCGGGTCTGGTGGGCGACGTCAGTCTGCACCGATCTGCTTTTGGGGTTCAGCCTCTAACCTGGTGAAAGGGAACATCTATGAAGTTCTTACTGTGAGACGTGCTGCGGTGCGTCCCCACGTCTCAGGGGCTCAACATGGTACAAGGGACGTTTCTTCTCCGTGCAGTTGCTGCGGGGCAGCAGGGCGCTGTTCCCTGTGCTCATTCAGGAGCCTTGGCTCCTGCCAGCCAGAGGCTCTGTCCTCCCGAGATCCCGAGTCCTCTGCATCTTTAGGGAAAGAGGGGCGGGGAGAGGGAGAGGGGGTGGACAGAGAGGAAAGGGGAGAAACACAGGAAAGGGGGGTGGAGAGAATCGTGAGGCCGCTGCTGATGGGCCAGGCCGGAACCCCGCCGCTAGCACTGAGTCATACGGCCGTGTCTGTGTGCAGGGGACAGTGTGGGCCGCTGTGTGTGCAGGAGCAGGAAGAGGTCATGAATGTGGGTGGGTGCCTGCCGTCGGGGCTGGAACCCACCCGTGTCTGTTGCTTCTTGACAAAATGAGCATCTCTCCACACTCGAGGCCCTGTAAGTGGGTTTGCTGCCGTCAGGCTCCCGCGGGTGCTGAGCAGGGAACGAGTTCGGTTCTTCTAGCTCTGCTGTGCCCTGGTCTTTGCAGGCCCTTCCTGCACGGCAGGAGCTCCACGGAGCAGCCCCGCGCCAAGGACCCAGTTAGAGAGGCAGAGTCCCAGGCCCTCAGCCCTCCTGGCTCAGGACCCAGACGGTCCTGAGATCCCAGGCTATCCAGTCCCCGTGAACACCAGAGCTCAAGAATCCTCATTTGAAAAGACGCAAATGCAACACCGCTTACCTTCAGTCAGCTCAGGAGGTGTCCGAGGGGCACAGACGTTTGTCATCAACCGTTTCAGCTCTAGACGTGCACCCTTGTCTTTGCTCCAGGCCCTCTTGTCTCCAGCGGCTTGAATCATGCCCATTTCACAGATGAGGGATGAGGGTCTTGGCATCAGGCTCTATAATTCCATGTCACTTGGAGCCCTGTGTGTCCTGAGGTCCTTTGGGGATTCGAGGTGAGGAGGAGAGACCCTTCCTGGAGAAGGTGGCCTTTGCATGAAGGGCCCTTGAGAGGGCCGGTCTCCATCCAGTGCAGGGCAGGGAGTGTCTGAGCAGAGTGGTGGACCTGCCGGCACAGGGCTGTGGCCGCCAGCTTTGATCCCCTGCACTTAGAGCCAAGGGCAATTTGGCATTCCAGGCTTTGCGTGTTCCTCCCCATTCTTCTTTCTGGTGTGAATGGTGTGAACTCCGCTCATTCCCGCCCTCTCGTGCAATCCAGCATGAATTAGCCCTGGGAGACCGTCTCTGTCAAACAGAAGACCTATCAGTTGTTACTTAACGAATGGGTGTGAGGCCTTGCTTGATCTCACGTTTTCTCATTCGGCCACAGACTTTCAAAAGTCAGCTACATTTTGTATACTTTTCCCCATGAACTTCATTTTTTAAATGTGGGTTTGTTTTACCACATTTTCTTCTAGTTTCTTTTTTTGGGGGGTGGTTTGTACTGGGTGGGGAGGAAAGGAGGGAGGAAAAAGAGGGAGGAAAAGAAGAGCGGGGGAGTTTTGCTGGGAAGGGTCACAAGAGGCAGGAAGGAAAAGGCAGGCTTCCAGCATGTTCTGGAAGGTGCCGGTGCCACCGTCCCCGCAGTGGGACTGAGGTTGTGTCGTGGTTTCAGGGGCCTGTGGCAGGAGCTCAGGTAGGGGGAGATAGGGACCTCTCCCCACCTAAGCTGGGGCGTAACAGCTGCATCTCCACACCTAAGCCGGGTAGGGTGGGGGGTAACAGCGGTCACATGCGGAGAGCAGCCCCTCCCCCAGAGTGAGGGAGTTTTTAAGGCCCTTAGCTCAGTTCCTGGCCGAGCCAGTGCCTGTCCACCGCCGTGGTGGTTGTGGTCAGCGGCTCCTCATTAGGACTGTCACTCCCTGTTAGCTCTGCCATTGATGGGTGGGGACTTCTGATGAGAGACTCAGCCCAGGACCCGCGTCCCTTCAGGTTAAGGATTAATGGCTCTTCCCTCTGCTGCTCTGGCTCTGGACGGGTCCAGGGAGACCCCAGCTGCGGCAGGACCTCGTCCCAGTGGCCCGAGAGCGCCCGCCAGAGGGCGCCCGTGCCTCTTTGGTCGCTGCCAGCTGTCCGCGGAGCAGGCACCAGAGGCTGACTGTGCGGACACGGGAGGATGGCCGGAGGGATGGATGGAGGGAGAGACGGAGGCTTCCAGCCAGTCTCAGCCCCTCACACGCTTCCCTGTCCTGTGGCAGAGGTGTCTCTGCAGAAGCAAAGTGGTCTGGAGGGTGGAGGGTCCCCGCCTCTCCCAGGAGCAGGGTCCATGCTTCTGGGGTTCAGGCCCAGGGTTTTCCAGTGGCCGGGGCTGATCTTGACCTCATGGTGCCGTGGGTGTCCCTTGTGGCCCGGTGAGAGCTGGGACTCCGGTGGTGCCTCATCAGAGCCCCACACCCTGAGAGATGGGTGTGTTCCTGTCTCGTGGCTGGAGGGAGCTGGCTGGGCCACCACCTGCTGCCCCCAGCCTGGTCCTCACCACTGGGTCGGAGGGTGCCATTGTGTACCGACTCTGCCCCTGCAGGCCGTGCTCCCAGAGCTGCATGCCAGGGGCCTTCTGTTGGCCGAGGTCTCCCGTGGTTGCTTCAGGGCTGATGTCTGTCACCCGTGTCCGGAGGCCCGAGCAGGGGTTGGTTAAGGGAGCCCAGAGACTGTGGGTGCCAACAGGGGAGTGGTCCTCAGATGGAGGGCCAGTGTTAAGTCTGCATGCCCCCGACCCCGCCCTCCCGAGCAGACCCACAGGGAGGGTGATGCCACCGAGAACCTCGGCTTCTCCATAGTGGCCTCAGTACCCGCCACCCCCGAGCCCCTGTGCCCAGCCTGTGGCCAGCTCAGCGCCTCCTCCCAGAATCCCACAGACCCCAGACCTCCGCCACTGCCCCCTTCCCTCATCCCCAGGTAGAAAGAAGGAAGAGCTTTGCTTTAAAAACAGTGGCTTCTTTACTCTTTATTATTCTTTACTTCTTTACTCTTTTCATTGAAGTAAATTCATACAACAAAACTCACTTGTTAGCACCTTCAGTCCAGGGGCGTTTCGTGCATTCGCGGAAGCGTGCAACCACCTCCTCCGTCTAGTTCCCAGACGATTTCCTCATCCCCAGAGAAAACGCCGGGCCCCGCAGGCGTCCACTCCATACCCCATCCTCCTCCCGCGCCCAGCCTCGGGCCCCCACTCGTCTACTTCCTGCCTCTGTGGATTTGCCTGTTCTGGGCCCTGCTGGGAATGGAGTCCCGCTGTATGCGTCCTTTGTGTCTGGCGCCTTCCACTTAGCACAGTATTTCCGGGCTCATGCACGTCCTTCCCCGGTCGGAACAGCCTTCCTCCTCAGGACCGAGCAATATTCCATCGTAGGGAGGGACGGCATTTTCTCACCCATTCATCCATGGGTGGACATGTGGGTCGCCTCTCCCTCTGGGCTGTTGTGAAGAGCGTCGCTGTGAACGTGGGGTACAAGTATTTGAAGACTTGCTTTCAACTCTTTGGGCTCTAGACCTCAGAACTGCTAACAATAATTGTTAAAGAATGTATTTCTCTGCGCTGAGAGCAGAGAAGGCCGCTGAGCCACCGTGAAGCCCAGCTTCCCGCCCTACTGCCGTCCAGGTGGGCGCCTCCGGTCTGGAGCAGCGTCCCCTGCATACACCTGTCCCCACCGCCCCCAGGCTGCCCGATTCCCACCTTGCTGGGACGTTTTAGGGAGACACACAGGGCTGCCCAGGCTGCTTCCTCATTCATAAATTGGGATAATAACACTTCATTGGACTGGATCCTCATATCATGAAGGAAGAGCCTGGGCTGGGGTTTCTGGGCGTCTGCGGTCTGAGAGGCGCTCCTGGGGTGACCACAGACCAGCGAGATGATGCAGTGTCCGCTGAGCTGTGGGAGTGGGCGCCAGGGAGCGGTGCTGAGTGGCAGGCCCCCCGTGGCCAGCTCGGGCTGTGTCCTCCCCGGGCGCCCCGCATCCCGTCCGCCCAGCCCTCGCACAGGGCAGAGGAGGAGGAAGGCCTGTCGTGAGCTCCCGTCAGAAATCCACGCCTTATAAGCTTGTCTGTTTTTCAAAAATAAATTTTTAGGTTCCCTTCCCCCTTTAAGACATAAAATGAAGGGAGACCAAAAGGGAACTATTTGGAAAATCAATAATAATTTTAAAAGCATACGAGGGAACTGTTCTTTCATTAAAGAAAACCCCCAATCTGCCAGGTTTTCCTCCAGAGAACACAGGGTGCCAGACCTGTGAATAAGCAAGTCTCTGGGGCCGCCTCGTGGCTCCAAGAAGGGCTGAGGGCTTGGCACTTGGAGAGCGAGGGCCTGGGCGAAGAGCCTCTCTGTTCTCGTCTGTGGAATGGGACCCCGCGTTCGGGAGTGGAGCTCCCCACAGGGCATTATAGGAGGGGCTGCGGTCACCCGGCAGGTCCGTGCCCGCCTCGGTGTGGCTCTCCCGTCTGTGTGGGGGCAGGGCTGGCCCCGGCCCACGTGGGGAGGTGCCGCCCCGGGCAACGGCACCTCTTGCTGCCTCGGGCTGTGCACCTGTGAAGTGGACTGACTAGTGGTCACTGCCCCAGTGGGCTCATGGCCACGGAGGGAGGGTGGGGGGAAGTGACATGTGGTGGGGCTCACTGACCTTCCCTTGCTCTCCTGCCTCCCCTTTCCTGCCTTCTCTCCTCTGGTTCTTGTCTCCGTTTCCCCCATTTCTGGAGCATCACGACCTCGGTTTTAGACAGACAGATGGTCTCTTTTATTTTGTTTAATTTTGTTTGGCCTGTGCCACATTTTAAAATGTCTAATTAGATGCCAATTAGATTCCACATTCAAAAAAAAAATTGGTATTTCCAGCTTCTCCTTAAAAGTCAGGAAGTTGGGTCGCCCTGGCCTCTGCCCTGTGGACAGGTTGGGGCACAGCTGCTTTCTCAGAGGCCCGAGCTGTCCTCTGGGCCGTGCACCCTCCCACTGGTTTGCTCACCCCCTCCCACCGTCTCCCTGCAGATGACCCAAGGCGCTTGTAAGAGAAGCCCCTTCAGGTGCAGGGCGTGTGGACGGCAGAGGGCTGTGTTGTCCATACAAAACCCCTCTTCGTTGTTTGCAGTCGTGCTAAGGTGTAGAGCAGGTGAGAGTTCACCAGTCGTGATCAAAACACTGGCTGAGACCCGAAGACTTATTGGGGAACAGAACGACTGTAAGAAGGGCTGACTCTAGGCTGGGCGCAGACACGGGCGGAATGATACATCCCGTCCCTCAGGTTAGGGAATCCTCCTCTGTGGTTGTACTCGTCCTCATGGTGCTGAAATGATTTCAGTGGCTCCGGACATCACACTCTAGCACCCTCCTACTCTGTCAGGAAAGAGCAAAAGGCTTACGGGTTCAGGGCTCAGCTGGCAACCCAGTCAGAGCCCACAAGAAGCATCAGCCCTCTTGGGTTGAAAGGGAGACCTGCACATAAGTCCAAGGTCATGTGGTGGTACCCGGTTCTGTTACATTGCAAGAAGGGTGACCCCACGTGGGGCAGCTGCACCAAGGGGCATCCCTCTCTGATGAACGTGGACAAGCTTTATAGTATCTGGGAGGGACTGCTTTACTCCGTAGTCCAGAGAGAAAGCCCTGGCTTAGAGGGTCGACGTGGCTTTCCCAAGTTCATGATCAGTAAGTGGCAGATGGCGCCTGATACAGAACTTGGGAGTTACAGATCCTACCCAGGAACCTCCCGAAACGCTTCCTGCCCGCTCTCCACCTCTCCGTCCCCATGGGCCCCGTGAGTCATTTTCCTTTTTGATGTTTGCAGACACCTGGGTCTTAATAATCATGTGGCGCTCGTTCGGGGGCTTGAGCAAGACCAGGGCCGTGGGAGGGAGGATGAGTGGGCTGATTGTTGCATTCTGAAGTGGGGGGCCGGCCAGGAAGCACAGGGGCTGAGGGCAGCTCCCCTCCCTGCTCACAGCCACCCTGAGTCACTCTTTAATGGAAAATGCGCCTATTTTAATTCCTATCAGCACAAAAACCTTGTGTGTCCTTTATAAATATTTCATTCTCTGCCAGCAGCGAGTTCCCACTGCCCAGTGCCTGTGTACAGCCACCTCCTTCCCTCCGCGGGACGATCTGTCCCCTCCCCAGGTGAGTCTGGGCCGGAGCTGACGGCCACGACCACCCTCACTCGGCCCTGGCTGGGATGGCTGCTGTCACTCAGGGAGCAGCCCAGCGACCCCTGAATTTGACAAAAGAATGAGGGTGCCTGAGGAGAGAGGTGACCACCCAGGGCCCCTGAAGGGCAGAATCAGGTCTCCAACCTAAGCTGGCCTCATGCTGGGGGCCAGTCTTGTCCCCTCCAGTGCGGTGTCCTGGAGTGGGAATTCAGAGGTAGGTTGATCTCTTCTGGCCGGGGAATCAGGGCTTCGGGGAGGGGTGGTCCATAGCAGGGAAGCTTGGCTAGCTGTGTCGTGGTAAGCTTGGGGAAGTCATTCAGGCTCGCTGTTGATGGGCCCAGGTCCCCAGGGAGCTCTAGGGAGCCACAGACCGTTCTTGAGCACCGGCGTGTCAGGAGCGAGGCTGGTCCGTGACCCACAGAGCCCAGCTGCCTTATTTACTTTTCCAGTGCAGAGCGCCTGCTGGACACTCACGGCATCTTTAATGAAACACGGCCCAGAACAGGAGCAAGGTCTGGGTAACTTCTCGTACCTACCTGGTGGCTGTCAACTCCGGGAAAGTCTAGTAGGAGCCAGCCAGGACCACAGGGCGTCTTGCAAGGGAGGGCTGCCTTCTAGCATGGCTGGTTCTTCGGGGAGCCCCAGACCCAATAGAAATGATTAGTGTTCTGACCCTCCGTCCCTGTATCGCTCCCCTCTGGAAAGCTGGGGCCTCTTCATTTTATCTGTCACCCAGCTGCCGTGAGGAGACGTGGGCCGCCGTCTCAGCAAGCCTCCCCCAGGACAGGTCAGGGAGGCCGGCCAAGTATACTGATGGGGCCATGAAATCAGCTGGATGAGACAATGTCTTGGACAGAGCTGCCCCCCCGCCCCAGGCACCCTGGGCTCAGTGGTGGGCTCGGAACCGGCCGTACTTTCCAGGCAGAGGCCAGGAGGCAGAAACCATTGGCCTGGTGATGCATCCGTCTCAGTACCGCATGCCTCCCCCGTGCAGTACTCCAGGATCTCAGAGGTGCATCGGGCGTGGGCAGTACTGCCCTCAGAGCTCACGATCTGGCCAGAATGCAGTGGGAGGAAGGAAGGGGAGGACCCCCTGCCAACAACCTGGCCCATGGTGGCCTCAGCTGGGATCCTCAAGCAAGGTTGCTTAGTGTCTGTGGGTCAGAGCAGTGTGGTCTGGGGGTGGGGCTGCCCTGGAGGGCCCCAGGCCCCACCCCGGCCCCTGGCCCCGCTCAGTGCCCACCTCTAGGTATCATCACCTGGGTTGAGGGGTCCCCCAGGAATTTGGGGACACAGCTGGTCGCAGGCAGGGGACCTGAGGATCTGACGAGAGCCTTTTTCTCATTGCAGCTTCATCTCTCTGCTCTGCTTCACAGATGGGGAAACTGAGGCATCCTGGGACGGGGCAGGGGCAGAGCAGAGCCCACAGACAGCTTTTCAAAGCGGGGTTTATTGTTTTTATAGTCCGTTGGCCCTTTTCAGATGTGAAGCTTCGAAAGCCCATTGCTGGCCTGCTGTGTGGCATTGGGGTGGCGTGGCTGCCTCGGGGCCTCGCTTTGCCCCTCTGAGTATGGGGAGGCCGGCCTTCTCCAGCACCAACCTCATGCCTCCTCATGACGAATAACCTTGCAGCTCTTAGAATGCCCCATCCCCTCCTGGGCTTAGCTCAGGGGCACCGTCCTGGAGTGGGGGTTCATGTGCTGGAACCTGGGGAACAGGGCCCAGGGCCTTCTTTCCATTCTCCTAAAGCTTCTTCCCCATGAGCACCTGCACCAGCTCCACCTTCCCGCTCTGCCTGCCCTGCCCTTAGCGCTCCTGGTGGGGGGGCCAGGATCCTGGGGCTCAGGACTGGTTCTGGGCCCTGCCCCCTGCTGACAGAGAGGGTCCAGGCCCAGGGAGAGGGGCTGATTGGTAAGAGCAAGACGGGGCCTGACGCACGGAGCAATGTCCAAATGTCTGCATTCCAGCTGGGGTGGGCAGCCTGAGCAAACTCCTGTTCATCCATCAAAACCCCAAAGGCTCCTTAGAGGCAGTAACCCCAAGCTGATGTCCCAGGCCGAGCTGGGTGCTCCTCGGTTCTTCCCTGGTCTATGACATGTACCAGGCAAAGCAAAGGATTCAGACACTGTGCTTCGCCTCCCTGGGAGCTGGTGGTCAGGTCTCTTCCTGATTCTCCAGCAACCCACACAGGGCCTGGCCTGGGGAGGGCTGTAGGTGGCATTCAAGCCCTGGCCCCGCCTTGCACACTTCTGGGCTCCAAGCTCTGGCCGTACCACTCAGGGGAGCTAAGCCGGGTCTCAGGAGCTGGGGTCCCTCCAACAAGGACTCTGCTGCCTCAGGGCACCATGGGCCCTTGAATTTGATTCAGATCTGCGTCCTTATCAGCTGCGGTGTGGGGCCAGGAACCTGTGAGCATCTCTAGGGCGGGGCCTTCACTTGACCCAGTGCCACTCCAGTCCCTCCTGGCCAGCCCCACGGCCCTGCGCAAACACTGCTGGGGGGAAGGATGGGGGCCAGAGCCTGCCAGGGCTTGGGAGGCTGGGGTGACACCCGGCACTCAGGGGTGAGGGAGGCAGCCCGGGGAAGGTGGGATGATGGGGCAGCCCCTCAGACAGACTCCTGCGTGCTTCGTCTGAGCTCCCGTGTCCTGGATGTTGGGGAGCATGGTGTTGGGGTGCAACACTGAGGACTGCTTTTCAGACTGTCCGTGCAGTCACCATCCTGGTCAGTGGTCCCCATCCCTGGGGACCTGGCCCCTTGTGGCCACCCAAGCAGCCTATCAGGGCCGGCACTGAGGGCCATGAGCAAGTCTGTCTGTGACCCTGCACACGCAGAAAAATCAGCAGGAAGCGGGGGAGGGGACACAGCTTGGTGTGGATGGACGCTGCGAGCTGCTGCATCCCCTGGGTGCAGGGAGCTTTGCACACGGTGGCCCAGCTGGTGGGGCTTGGGGGTGATGCTCGTGCTGGTCAGTGCTGGTCGCCTGCAGGGCTGCCAGGCCCAGGGCT
Organism: Enhydra lutris kenyoni; assembly: GCF_002288905.1. Lineage (NCBI taxonomy): Eukaryota > Metazoa > Chordata > Mammalia > Carnivora > Mustelidae > Enhydra > Enhydra lutris. The sequence continues at coordinate 3,975,195 of NW_019154098.1, forward strand.
GGGGAAGGACGGCCCCAGGCCCTGCAGGGCGACTACAAGCTGCTCTCCTCTCCCTTTCTCAGCCTCATCCCCCACATCCAGCCTGTGAATTGAGGGACACTGCCGAGGTCACATGGCATAGGTCCAGAGGCCTCCATCTGGGATGATGTGGTTTCTGTAGCTCTTCTGTGCCCGGTGCACGCCTTCTGAATGCTGTGTAAATCATGCTTAGACATTGCTTTGCCAAAAGGATGAATTACTCATTTGCAGTGGTGAAAGGACCAATGGTCTTGTCCTAGGTGGGATTCCTGAGGTTACGTTGCCCCTGTAGGGCTCAGAGGTGGAGGAAGAACTTGCTCTGGTGCCTGGGGGGCCTGGAGACTTAGTGGGAAGATCGGAATGGGGATGTAGCCATAGCTCCTGGGCTCCCAGCACTGGTCCTAAGCGGGGTTTGGGGATAGAGATGATCAAGAACAGGCAGGTCCGCCTGGGGGTCCTCCGTGGCCTTGACACCCATGCCCTCAACCTCCATCTAAGGCCCCCTCGTCCTGGGCACTGGGAGGGCCCTCATCATGGGCTGGCTGGCTGGAGGCCCTTGAGAGGATTTGTGGGGAAAGGAGTCCTTGTGGATCCCCTGTGACAAGCAAAGGGCCTGGGACACCGTCAGTGGTCTGGACACGTCTGAATGGAAAACGTTGGAACAGATGAATACGGCTCCCAACCCAGGGAGGCCAGAGTGCGTCCACCCAGCCATTCGCGGATGAAAAGCCTCATCTTTTCAGGACCTGAGTTGTCACACAGGTTCTGTGAGAACCACTAGAGATCTATACCCTGCTGTCCTCTGGGGAAGGAGAGGCAGTCCTCCCCGTGTCTGGGGTGGGTACATTTTTCAGCTCTCCTCTGACCCCGGTACCTTGTAGGCAGGCTGTACGCTCATGGATGATAAGTATGTACCAGCATTCCCCGCAGCTCACACGTCAGTGTGCACACCCTGCGCCTCGAGTGTCGTCGGTGCGCATACACACGTGTACTACATGCACGCCGTCCGTCCACAAAGGTTGGTGCGCTGTGGCTGTACTGTGTATGCGGTTTAGGTACTGGTGTAATTTACGTGGTGTGTGTGCCCGTATGTTCCCAGTGCCTGTGTCCCTCTACCCGCTCATATACTATTAAGTTCCAAAGGCATGTGTATATATTCTGTAGAAAGTACCCATAGATGCGACGTCTGTGTATTGCACAATTTAGGCATACTCTGCGTACACGTGATAGGTGTAGACCCGTCCACACGCAGTGCCTGCTGCATTGTGTCCGAGCAGAGATGGTGAGCAGATCCAGTGCACAATAACACGGAGTGTATCCGTTAGGGCCTTTGCAGGAAGTAGCACTCTCAATCTGAGAAATCAGCAGACTATTTATAGACTCTTCTGGAAAGTGTGGGTCTGGTGGAGGGAAAGCAACCCGGGAGGGTGTGGCATTCTGGATGAGCGATGACACAGAGCTGTCTGTGTGTCCGGGAACAGTCACTGCAGCTGTGGACTGCAGCTGTGAGCCTGCTGGCAGGGTGACTTGTCACCAAGGTCCTCACCTTCCTCCCTTCCTCTGACCTCCTGACCAACTAACTGGAAACCAGAGAGCAGGGAGGAGGTGGGTGCATCTGGATGGGGAAATTGAAGACGTCCTGCCTGGCTGTTTCTTTCCGGGAAGCGTTGCACACTTAGCAACTGGTCTGCCATTGTGGTGAGAATGCTCCTGGGCCCGAACCACAGGGCCATAGATGTATTCATGTGGAAGGCCTGGAACTTTGGGGTGTTCACCTCCCACACTCTGTCATGCACACACCTCACTAAGGCATGACCCCACTGTAATGGAGCAGTGAGATATACCACAGGACGTCAGAATGATGGAGTCCGTTCATTCTGCAGAAGGACAGATGGCAGGTGACCGGACACGGGGTTTACAGACATACCACTGTCCAGCTATGGGAAGGAAACTGCTTCTGAACATCACTACTGGCAGGAATGGGTGCAGTCTGCGCACCCCACGTGCAGTTTTTGACCTGGTCAATGCTGTGTTGGTTTCCTCTAGAAAATATATCACATCTGGATCCACTAGCTAATATTACCACCTTAGTCAGTTTCCAACCACCTGCCATTTTCCACCCTCCATCTGGCTTTTGTATGAGCTATGCAGGTGAGCTCTCTGGAGATACAGTGGGATTCCCACCCCTGCATTTTGTATAAATATAAACCCTCTTGTTTAACAAGATGTGCTTCTTTCTTTCCTGAAGACCTAAGCCTCCATCTGGTATCATTTCCCTCTAGGAAGAAGAACTTCCTTTGGTTATTATTCTGTGCAGATCTACCGGTAACGAGTTTTCTTGAATGTAAAAAAGTATTTTGACTTCATTCTTAAAGGATATTTCCTGTGGATTGACAATTCCAGGTTAACGGTCTTTTTTTTTTAAAGCTCCTTGAAGATGTTATTCTATCATTTCCTGGCCCCCATTGTTTATGATTAGAAAGAAGAGGTATTCAAATTGTTCTCCAGGTGATACCTTGTTTCTCTCTGGCTGCCTTTAGGATCTCTCGTTGGTTTTCAGCAGTTTGACTCTGATGTGTGGTTTTGTGTTTATCCTACTTGGAGTTCACTGGGCTTCTTGAATCTGTAAATCTGTGTCTTTCACCAAATTTGGTTAATTTTGGCTATTCAAATTTCTTTGGTCTTTTCTCTTTTCCTTCTGGGATGCCTTTTGATGCTCTCCTGAAGGTGTCTGAGGCTCTCAGAATTTATGATAATTTGTATTGCTCTCTGTTCTTCAGCGTGGACTTCTATTGCTGCATTAGTCACTCTCCCCATTACCTTTCTGTTTCCCTCTTCTATCCTTTCTGGCCTGACTCCAACTTCATTTTTCCTTTTTTGCAAGGACTGTGGGGTTTTTGAGAGGCTGGAGGTCAGTGATGGCTCAGGGGGATTGAGGACCAGAGAAGATGAAGAGAAGGCATCTTGGAGGCAAACAAATGATGTCATCTCTCTAGTCAGAGTATGGACCCTGGGGCAGGTAGGACATGGCACAAATTCCTGCCAGGGGAGGGACAGACAGACCATAAGTGATAGAGACTTGGTAGAGAGGTGTGGCCTTGGGCAGTCAGATGAAGTTTCCTGTGGGAGACTGTAGGGACCAACCAGACCCCAAGACCTCCAACCCCTTGCCCACTGAGTACCAGGCCCTGGACTAGGTGCTGTCTGACTCAGCAGATCTGCACAACCCCACCTGGGAATTATTATCCCATGTAACAGAAACTAGGGTTGGAAGAGGTTGCCTGGTGTCCAAGATAATACAGCTGGTTAAAGGACTAGGAGCCTGTGAGCATATGGCCTAGGGTAACACCAGGAAAGCCTTTCTTGATGGGGCAGGATTTGAGATGTTGGAAGGCCATGTTCATCCTCCAAGCTCTTGGTCCAAATACTGCCTGTGATTTGAGGTCCGGTTCGTTCGTTCGTTTGTTCGTTCCTTCCTTCCTTCCTTCCCCCCTCCCTCCCTCCCTTCCCCCCTCCCTCCCTCCCTCTCTTCCTTCCTTTCTTTCTTGGCAGTATTAGTCCCAGAACTTGATCTAGAGCTTACTGAGTCTCATGTTCTTCCAGCTATGCTGTACAGACCCTATCCTGGCTCTGATATTATTACTAAGTAGCTGAAGGATTCCTGGGGGGTAACTGCACCTTTCTAGCACCCCGTCCTCATTCTGAATGGGTGGGAATATGGACTCAACTTTGCACAATTGACATAGGGGATTAATGAAGTGATGTGCTTCGAAGTTTCATGAAGAATTTCAAAAGCACTTACACCTGTGTGGTTCTTAGAGGATTACTTGCTCCCTCTTTCCTAAGAAGCACAGTGGTGCAACTGTATTCCTTCATTTATTAAAGAAATAATCTGCATGCTATGTGTTACTCCAGGTATGGGGATCCAGCAGTGAACAAAACAGATACAAGTCTTTGCCCTCATGGTGTTTATATTACATACTCTGTAGTTACTCCTCTTGATTCAAAATCTCTGCTTCTAAGCCTCATTCTTGGTGCTTGAAAACTCTGGTTTCAAATCCCAGTCCTGAAGGACTCAAGTTATCCTACTATTAAGTAACTAACTCAGTTTTCTTGTTGTTGGTGTCAGACCCATTATGCCTCCTTTGTAGGGTTGTTAGGAGGTCAGAATAAGGCCCTGTAGGACCAGGACCCCACACAGAGCCTGGTATGCAACAGTAATGTCCATCCATGGTGGACATATTTAATTTTCTCCCTTGGACTCACTACTTTTGCAGCTTATTAGTGAGTATGCTGCTTTTCCTTTTAAAATCTTTGTTTTGCTCTGAGAAGAATGTGCCGCTCCTCTGATCTGAACTGCTCCCAAATGAAATGCCCCAGAGCACCCCTCCCACCCCTAAACTGCTTTGTTCTTCTCTTCCCCCTCCTCCAGGATATGGGCAGTCCCCGACGCCATCCCCATGGAAGCGCCCCGGCCCCTTTCCCACCCCAGCCTCCCTCCCTTGTCCTCCCCTCTCTCTCCCTCCCAGCTCACCGGCATGCCCAAGCGCCCTCGGTGCGGAAATGCCAAGTCCAGCCGCAGCGCGCCTCCCAGAGCGCTCCTCACTCCTTCTCCGTTTCTCTCCACCCCCCTCAGGTTACGGGCACGCGGCCCCCGGCACCGACGCGGGCAAGGCCTTCTGCATGTTCTACGCCGTGCTGGGCATCCCGCTGACGCTGGTCATGTTCCAGAGCCTGGGCGAGCGGATGAACACCTTTGTGCGCTACCTGCTGAAGCGCATCAAGCGGTGCTGTGGCATGCGGAGCACCGAGGTGTCCATGGAGAACATGGTGACCGTGGGCTTCTTCTCCTGCATGGGGACGCTGTGCATCGGGGCGGCCGCCTTCTCCCAGTGCGAGGAGTGGAGCTTCTTCCACGCCTACTACTACTGCTTCATCACGCTGACTACCATCGGGTTCGGGGACTACGTGGCCCTGCAGACCAAGGGCGCCCTGCAGAAGAAGCCGCTCTACGTGGCCTTTAGCTTTATGTACATCCTGGTGGGGCTGACGGTCATCGGGGCCTTCCTCAACCTGGTGGTCCTCAGGTTCTTGACCATGAACAGCGAGGACGAGCGGCGGGACGCCGAGGAGAGGGCGTCGCTGGCCGGGACGCGCAACAGCATGGTCATCCACATCCCCGAGGACGCGCGGCCCGGCCGGCCCCGCTGCAAGGCCGACGCGCCGGACCTGCCGTCCGTGTGCTCCTGCACCTGCTACCGGCCGCAGGACCACGGCGGCCGCGCGGCCGCGCAGCACAACTCCTTCAGCGCCAAGCTCGCGCCCCACTACTTCCACTCCATCTCCTACAAGATCGAGGAGATCTCGCCAAGCACACTGAGAAACAGCCTCTTCCCCTCCCCCATCAGCTCCATCTCCCCCGGGTTACATAGCTTTACCGACAACCACAGGCTGATGCGGCGGCGGAAGTCCGTTTAGGGTGCGGGGCGGGCGGCGCAGGCAGAAGCGGTCGCTCGTCCGACTTGACCTCGAGCTCCACCGGCCCACCTCGTCCGTTCCTTCGTGTTTATTATCAGTATCCTTTACCGTTGTCCTCATTCTCTGTGTTACTTTCTCTCCTTCCCTTTTCCGTGGTCCCGCCCCCGCTCCCGCAGGACTCCCCCCCCCCTCTGCTCCCCACCTGCTCCCCCACCTCCCCGCGAGAGACAGAGCTGGCCCAAGGGAAGAGAAAGGCCCATCCTCCTCTGAAACTCGCGTCTGAGCATGAAGCATGGATTCCTTCCTTCCTTCCCAGCGAAGTATGCCTTACACTTCTCCGCAGCCTGCCCCATCTCCGGGGTGGCTTTCCCAGGACAGGGGTGACGCCAAGACCACCAGGCAGAGCCGAGAGGATACCCAACCCAAAGTTGCACACCAGGCTGCCAGCCCGCAAGTGTCCACCCACGTGCCGTCTGACCTAAGTCCTCTGCGTCCTCCTCCCCAGCGGTGGGTGGTTGTGGGTGTGTGCGTGTGCGGACTACGAGTGAGTGAGGGCGTGCACACGCCCGTGTGCTTCTGTGTGTGCCTGTGTGTGCGCGCTCTGTGTGACAAAACGGAAAGTTTTAGGTATTCACAGATTTCTTTCTCCGTGACTCAGTTCTGTTACTAACCTGCTTTCGGTGGCTTCCAAACAAAACGGGGAAACCAAACCCATGGGGTTTTGATTTATCATTTTGCCAAATCAAGCATGTTCCGTGAGCGGTCTTTATCCCAGACGGGTCATGACCATATATTTTAAATGCTACGTTCTAAATTATATTAAACTTCTTTTTAAGGGGACGGGCGGGAAAGAAGACGTGGCTCCTCTTTGCTTGCCAGTTCAAAAATTTTTTAGAAGCATGCACTTTGTTCGACCGGTACGCATTATCCACGCAAGACAACAAAACTAGCAATGAGCAGTCCAAAGCCAGTAATAATATTAATTTATTAAAGGCATTTCTGCCACCTGCAGCCCCAACGATTTACCATGCAACTGGGAGTGTCGGGGAAACTGGAAAATTGTTGGAGCCACAGAATGTTCTGTTACTTCTCTCTTATTTATAGGAAGGTGGCGGCCATGGTGGGGGGTTTGACATCTACCTGCGTAAGTGAGAATTCTGGTTTGGGATGCTTGGATGACAATGGGTATCAGGTGGATGTGGCTTATTTTCTTAATAAAAAAAAAAAACTGACAGGGCATTCCTTATTTAAAAAAAATATATATGTATTTCGAGAAAGACAGTCTCTAATTGCATTTGATTTGTAAATAAGGGCAACAAGTCTGTGTTGGTCTCAGGAAGTGTTTAGAGGCAAAGGAGCGGTGTCTTGGCCTGCTGGGAACTTGTCAGTCTCAGGGGACAGTTTTCCTGAGTAGTGGAGAAATTCCTTCTCATCGTCCCCTTGGACAACCCCAAGGGAAGGCCTGTTAATCTCCTAGGGGAGCGCTAGGCTGTAGAATAGGGTACACTGGGGGCCAGGGGGGAGCGCTAGGCTGTAGAATAGGGTACACTGGGGGCCTCATTGATAACAAGAATAAAGAAAGATCTGGAAACTAAATTCACAGAGGTGACTTTCACTTCCCTTGACACGCCCCCCGCCCCCCCCCCCCGCTATTTCTAGAAGCCACCCGTCTTCCCATGCCTTTTTCATAAACTGAACATCCGTGGCTCTTGGATAGAAACAGGCTTTGGCTTTGGCCCAGAAGGAGCAGTGGGAGCCCCCATGGGAATCTCCCAGAATGGAGGGTCTGCTCCCTAGAAAGGGACCATCAAGATTTCTGAAAGAAAAAGGCACCAACGCCACAGGCCCTGAGCGTTTGGGCCATTGGACTGAAACGCAGCCATCCAGACTCCTCCAAAGTGGAGGGCCCTGTAAGATGTGTGGGCCCCGGGCCTGTGGAAGTGGGGAGGGGGGTCTGCAAACCACCATTCTCAACCTTCAAGGTTGTCTCGAGTCACTCATTTTTAAGTATATATATTTTTCATTTTAAGGCTCTAAAATCTGTCCAGAGAAGACATTTTTTCCCCCTTGGAAGAAATTTTTCTTTTCTTCCTTTCTTTCTTTTTTTTTTTTTTTTTTTGCGGGGGTGTCGTAGGTACGAAACCGGTGGATCTTTGCAGAATGTCTCATGCTTTGGAGGAGAGTGCTGGGAAGCCGTGTGGGGTTGCTCGTGAAAACCTTTGCAAGGTTTGTCCTCAAATGGGGTGTATAATCACCTTTGATTTGTAAGGGCAAGTGAGGTACAAGAGGCTGAGAGGTTTGCTCGGAGCTGGTCCTGGTCTAAGCCTCCCCCTGATGCGGGCACCTGCTTCTCTCTGTCCACGGGCAGAAGCCCCAGGCCTCTGGGGTCAGCCCTTCATTCAGGGCCGATTCCTTGACAAAAATATCTGTTTAAAGTGGTCTTGTCCTCTTTAAATGCTTCCAGTGGCAGGGAGATCCTCCTTTCCTGGGGAAATGGAGAAAACATTCCATATTCTGTATTTCCACAGACCGGACTCTGTAGCTTTAAGAGATGCAGGATGAAGTTTTTTCTGTCCAGTGGTGACCAACAACTTAAGCATTGGAAGGAAGGTGGACTCGGTCTGGCCTCCACCCCCCTCCTAGTTCTCGGTCCTGGGCTATGGCTCAGCCCTCTGAAGGGCCATCAGGGAGTCTCCTCTTCCAAAGTTAAATATCTTTGTTCATGCTTGGAATACTCAGGGCACAGTGGGGCAGCTTGGTTTGCTTCCTTTTCGATGTGCATCTTTTTCTCAGATGGCCTGGGGTGGGCTCTGGCTGAGGAGCCGTCCATGTACACCAATGAGGTGCTTTTACGGGGGACTGAGTCAGGGGCCTCCAGGGACCTTCCCTCCTGATAAAATGGGGCTGGAGCATCTCCATCCGGAGAGCTTGGCCGCCTGAGATGGCCCAGTCAGCAGGAGGATCTTCAAAAGCCAACAGGCTGCTTGGTCTGGGGCACCTCACCGAGCTCCCTCATCTTCAGAGGAGGAAACCGAGGACTCGGAAGGGGGAGCCAGCAGCTCAGATCAGCTGGCCAGCCCCTTGGTCTCCCCAGGCGTCTCTCCTCTTGCTGTCTTCGCGGCTGCTGGGGCACTGCTGTTGCTTATACCTCAAAGGTCCCTCTGCGCCTCGGGCCGAGTCTGTTCCTCCCTCCCGCCACGGGTGACTTTCCTACGTCTGGCTTCTCGGCCCATCCTTCCAGGCGGCAGTGCCCGCTCAGCCAGGAGGAGAAGACACATGAGGCTGTTCGGAGACAGGTTTCCACTTCCTCCAGGACGAGCTGAGGCAGGGCCACGTTCCCCCAGAATCGCAGAGCGCTGGCTGGCCACCCAGTTCTAGAGGTGGGGTCTAGGAAATGTGCCTCGTGGGTCCTTAAAGAGCTTTGGACTTACTTGAATGCCTCTCCAGCTGAGCAGTCTCAGTCTCCGCTCCACCAAAGATAGGAAGAAGGCGGGTCGTGCACGGTGCAGGTCTGGGCTCCTCCAAGAGATCTCCCCGTTTTGCTCTTGACCACACCCACGCCGGGTGGAAGATGCTGTCGTGCCGCAAGACCGTTAGACTCTTATTTACCTAGGTGAACCCACGGTCCAGGTTTTGAGATGCCTGCTTAGCGCCAGAGCTGGGATCAGATCTCTTCTTTCCAGCCACAACACTCTGGTCTTGAAACCCAGGCAGCAGACCCTTAAGCACGATGGGCTGCCTGGGGCTCCCTGAGCATCTCTCATGCCCCTGCTTTACGTCACTGATCCGCCCTCGGGCACGATCTCAGCAGGTCATTTGCGGTCCAGAAATCCAGAGAGGAAGTACCTGGGCCCACCCTGCTGCCCGAGAGGCCCGCCTTTGCAGGGGCTCCAGCCCCGTCTCTAAGAAGGGGAGAGTGACTGCAGAATTTGGCTTACCGCTTCTTCCCTGCACACGGGGCCTTAAGTGGGGGAACGTCTGGACAGTAACTTAGAGGCCCGCAGAGAAACCCAGGAGGTCACTTTTCTCTGCCTCACCTCGATCTGAAAGCCTTGTGGATTTCTGATTCCTGGCAGGGATTGGCATCTGGAAGCTGGAGGGAACGGGGTAGAGGCGTGCATGGTCTCTGCATGGAGCCGGAGAGGGAGGTAGGAGAGCAAAGGACAATCAGAGGAGAGAGCCACCCGCCACTGAGGTCTGTGGCCCTGTCTCTTTCTGTGGTTTTTAAAAACAATCGGGCCTAATTAGCATCCACGGAGGTTTAAGGCCTGAGGCCTGTGCTGGAATGTGTCCCTTCTGGTTGTGCGATACGATGCCATTCCCTCAAGCGCCCTTGTGTGTGTGGGTTTGCTCCTGAACTGGGAGGGGTTCAGACTGGGGGCCTGTCCTGTGTGGACCTGCTGCTGGGGCTCCAACATCGGTTTCTTCCAGCGTCATGGCTTGTCTGGGACCCTGGATACATCCTGGGTGTGGAAGGGGTGGTGGGGCGGAGCCCACGCTTCCTGCTTCACTGGGCCCCCAGAAGTCATGTCACCTCCCTGGGCCTCTGCTGCTGTCCGGCAACACAATGGGATGGGGCCGGTGGGTCCTAAACCCGAACCACCTCCCACAGAATGAATCTGACCCATGAAGACATTTGGCCTGGATGTTCCGGTCAGTGGGCACATTGGAAGGTTGGGACACCAAAAAGAATACGAGAGACCATGTTGTTCGGCAGGGTGCTGGGGAGACAGTGCCACCGCTTGTCCCCTCTCCGAGAACAGAATGCCCTCACGAGCCAGGCCCCATGAATTCCAGGTCCCCCAAACCCTGGGCATAAGGCCGTTTGATGTGCCTCTTTCTTGACCACACCTTGGTAGATGGTGCTGTTTTGGGGGAAAATCTATTTCCATGTGATTCTCCCACTGACTTTGTTTGGAAAATTCCAGATTAAAGAAGAGTTGAAAGAGTGTGCGCGGCCGCGGTATGCACATCGCCCAGACCCGCCAGCCTGCAGTGTCTTAGGACAGTCGCTTGATCCTCGTCTACCCCCACCCCGACGTATGTGGAGGAGGAAGTGGGGTCTGCAACGTTTAGGTGGCTCACCACCCCCCCAAAAAAGATGTGGGAACAAGAGTGTTTTCCTGGAGACAGTGCCCCTAGTATCCTAGGAAACTTAACCTTCGTGCAATATTATTATCTAAAACACAGCCCACATCCACATTTTCCCAGCTGTCCCCAAAACATCCCCCAGAGCTTTCTCATGAATCCGAGAGAGAAGGTCACATCCCACATTGCCTGTCTGGTTGCCCCAGATTATCCCAATCCAGGGCGTTTCTCCTCCCCATTTTTGTCTTCCGTGATGTTGCCCTTCTGAGGAGCCTGGGCCTCTTGTCTTGGGGGGATTCCCCATGACCTGCTGCTGTCTCCTGCTTTCCTTATTTAGGAAATTTTGGGAAGACGATGACATTGCTGTGTCGTGTCGCCATGATGAATGCCTTTGATATGTTCGGCTCTCTCGAGACCTCTGTGATTACCTCTCTCATTGGAGATAAACAAGTCACATTGACTGTTGCTCTCCTCTGTTGGAGAAATCAGTGGAAGCTTCTAGAGAGGTGTCCACGAGTACTGGATGCGGGGTCTCATTCCCAAACCGAACACGACTCTGCACCTTCTGACCCCTGACACGGGTCTCTCTGCAGTACGAGCGCCATCGACCTTTACCCTAAACACCTGTGGGGGATATCCAACTAGAAATAGCCCAGAGATGGGCTTCCATCCGCTACAAAGCCGGCTAGCAGGTGTAACCCAGTGGGATCCTTGTAGGGATCCCTGGGCACCCAGAAGCCACTCAGGTGGGTAGTAACGATCACCGAGCCTGTCCTAGCACAAATGATCACAAAGCCGGATGGGCTGCTGTGGAGCTCTCGGCCGTTAAGGACTGTAATCGGGACCTCTGTCTTGGAGATCTTTGCACTGGCAAGCTCTGTAGCCTGGATTTTTCAGGGCTGATAACATAAAGCGGTCCACCTGCTGTGGCTAAGTAACCTTTCGTTTGATCAAGAACATACGGCCACGCAGGTTCTCTGAGCCTTTGCCTAGGCTGTTCCTGCTACCTGGGAGGCCTCCCTGCTGTGCTCCAACATGGCGGTGAAGAGGGGAGCCTCCCACGCATCCTTCAGAGGCCCCTGTTGCACTCAAGGACCCCCTCCTGTGGGCCTCCTCATTCTGTCTGCCACGCAAGAACATCTTGGGAGTCAACTCTGACGGCCTTGGCCTTGAAAGCTCTCAGGGCTGAGCAGCGCCCACAGAGGGGAGTAAAGACGATCAGATTTCCTGCCGCTTGCCTAAGTGGCCGTTCATCCCCGTTATCAAGGCAGATCTTAACTTCCGTGCAGACAATGGCTCCATCCCTGGAAATCGATCCCCAGCCACATGCTGAAAATCCGTCACCTGCCCTTGGCCATTCAGTGGCACCTGCCGGCCCGAGTGGCAGGTGCCACGAGCTGCCTGCAGCTGGCTATTTCCCGGAAGCAGGTGGTCGGTACACCTCCAGTCTCCAGAAGCACGCTTGGGACGTCTCACCTTACAGTGGGGATGGGGCCCTGTTACGAGAATGTCAAGAGCCGGGTCAGCGCCACGGGAGAACCGCTAGTAGAGAGTGAGCAGCGTGGGGATGCATGCGGTGAGTGACAAGGACCTCGGGCCTTGGCCCCGCACCTGCCTGGCGTGGCTCTGGGAACCTGGGGCAGAGGCCAGGGCAGACCCTTTCTGCCTCAGGGAGCAGCCTCGGGGCGGAAGCTGCTCAGGTCCGGTACTCACAGGTGGTGATACTTTGCCCGTCTGAGCCTCAGTTTCCCTAGCTTTAAGTTGGAGATTAGACATAAATGACACAGAGCAGCTGTGGGAGCTGCCGGAGCGACCTTGACTGGGCACCTGGTCTGTACCAGGCGCCATTCGGGGGTTCTCTCGCAGGCCAGCTCCTGGGCTCCTATGGGTTGGTTACTCCTGGCGTTGGACTTGAAATGAAAATGGAAAGGCAGTGATGGAGCCCGGCCGGGGAGCTCAGGTAGGGCTTTGCAGAGGAAGGAGATTTTGGAAATCTCTGAGCGGAACCTTGAAGAAGCAAGTGGGTGCTGATTTAGGCAGAGGCAGAGCCTGGACCAAGGCACGGAGTGTGGACATGCTGGGAGCACAGATGACACCCAGTGTTCTGTGGAACCCTGCCACAGAGCCGCAGCTGACGGGCAGGAGGCAGCCTCACTGCCCAGGCCCTTTGGAGCTGGTCACATCCTAAGTCGTTCAAGCCTTTCTCATGCTCAGGAACCTTCCCTGGCTCCCCGGCGCCCACAGAGTTTTATTTCAAGGCCCTTTCCTCTCACACCTGGCGTCCACGAGGGAGCTGTCCCTGCTAATGGCCCTGCTTGGGCATCCTCTTGTGACAGAGCCTCGGAGCCCTGTTGTTTAGGCGGAGTTGACGGCTGTGTTTTGTTTTTCTGCGTCTCGTGGACATTTGCTGTAGCTTGCTTGGGGAACACTTCTGGAGACGGTCTGCTTGGTCTTTCACTTAAGCCTTTGAGGGGACTCGCCAAACGGCTCTTTGTCCCTGTTTCTCCTCTGGAGTCGGAGCCGCTTGTGGCTGTGGTGCCGAGGGCAGGGTCCTTCAAGTAGGCGTGTCAGAAGGGGCAGGGGTGTCTGCTGTCGTGGTGAGCGCTGGCAGCTCAGGTCTGTTCTTTGGACCTTTCTTCCTACTGGTGTGTCTAGGGTATACACCGGGACGTGCGTGCAAGTGGCATCCTGGTATGGAGTCCCCCTCCCCCCGGCAATGCAGTGTGGACTTTGGTTTTGACTTGAGCCCCCTGGGTAATGGAGGCTGAGGGGCACCGGCTGGAGGGAAGGAAGTCTGGCCTAGAAAACGTGGGCTGAGCCAGGATTCAGACCTTGCCTTTGGGATTTGCTGTGTGACCCAGGGCAAGTCACGTCATTTCTCTGGGCCTGAGTTTCTTCTTTTTCTAGACTAAGGGGTTTGCTAAGGTCCTAAATATCCACCCCCCCCACTGCCATGTCTGCCTTATTCGGTTTGCCACCAGCTCCAGCCTGCGGAGGACGGGCGGGGCTGCCGTCAGCTGGCATCTGTTTTACCAAACACCCCCTGTTGCAGGTGATGCTCTCCCAGTCAGTGTTGTCGTCGTTGTTTTACCAGGATATGGATCTTTAATTAACCAACAGCTCCTCGCAGGTGCGTCTCGGCTCTGTTTCCTTGACTGTGCAAGGCTCCCTGGTTGCACAAGGTGCGTGTTCTAATGAGAGCGAGCCCGAGCCCAGGGGACTCTGGGCTCCTGTGTCCACGTGCTCACCGCACTTACGAGGAGATGGGGAGGCCCGCCAGGATCGGCCTTCCTGTGCGCCCTGGAACCCCGGTCGCCCCGTCTACCTCTGCTCTTAACTTGCCGCAGGCTCAGCCGACCCTTACGTCACGGCTCTCTTTGCTTCCCGGGAGGCTGCGCCCCACCCACGGAAGCCACTGGCTCAGCACGAGGCCTCGTGGCAGGCCCCACCTGACTCAGGTCAACTGTACTTGCTCCGCTGGGACTGAGCCACGAGGGCTCACGGCACTGACTTCGGGTGCTCCTGCTGGGCAGGGGTGGAGCTTCCAGACATACGGGACATCGCTGGAAGGGGATCCAGCCCTGCGTGCGCACTTCTGCCTCTTCTTCCCCAGGCTCAGCGCTCAGGCTCACAGGGAGGGCTGGGTCCCCCTGCTCACCCTAAGAAAGGGACGCGGGGCACTGCCCCAGGAGTCAGTTCCAGGTGAAGGGGGTCAGTTCCAGGTGAATGCGAAGGCTTCATGGGACAGGAGAAAGTTCCAGGCCCTCGGGAAGAGCATTTGCTGACTCTCCCAGTTCCTTTAGAAGCCCGGCTCTGTGCCGGTCACCAGGGACGAAAGCCTGAGAGGAGAGCTGGGCTCTGACCAAGTCTTTGATTGTTCTTATCAGTCATGCAGAACCTTGGCCTCTGGTGTCTGTTCTTAGCAGCAGCGGCTCCAGAGGGAAGGGCCCAGGCCAGCAGTGTGAGTTCTCTGCCGAGGAGGGCGGGCTGGTGGACCCAGGCAGGATGCAGTTCGAATCCCAGTGTGACTCCCAGAACAACCACAGGGTCCCCGGCACACGGCAAAGGGCCTGGCCATGGGGGATGGCGGAACTCCAGTTGAACCCCTTCCGTAGTCTGCTCTGTGTCCCCTGGGGGGATGACCCTCTCTGGGAGGTAGGCCTGAGTGGTTTGCAGGAGGTCCTCCTGGTGGACATGTCCCGTCTCTCTGGGTCTTTGTTTCCCCATCTGCGAAGGAAGGGTCTGGAAGGGTGGGATTGTTCCAGAAGACCTGGAGGTGCAACCCCAGTGTTGTAGATGCGGCCTAGGTTCTTTCTGAAGCTTCATGGGACACATGGATATGGCCTTCCTGTCACTGGTGCCTCCTAGCCTGCTGACTGTGGGTTCCAGCACGAGAGGAATCGGGGCGGGAGGAAGGCGAGGAAGACGTGCCCAAGGGTGAGGGAACTCTACTTGGGGAGGCTTCCATTCTTCATGTTTTCCTGTCACTTCTGTACCCCAATGGCAGCCCCTTCAGAGGTCCCAGATCAGGTCTGCGGAAGCCTTGAGCCTCCAGAGAACGTGTCTTGGTTTTGTGAACTTGAGCCATTGGCCTCGGCCGGAGAAACCGAGCCCCAGCTTCACCTTTTCCAGCTCTTCAGCTCCGGGAGGGGGGGCGGCCTCAGGGGCCTTGGTCAGCACGTGGCCCTGGGGCCCTGCCTTCCCCTTTGGAATCAGGCCACATGGCCTTGGGCAAGTCACTTCTTACCCTCTTCTGTGAAGGACGAGATGGCCAGGTGAGAAGCAGGCGTCCCCCAGAGAGGTGCAGGGGGACATGAAGGCTGTGTGTGTGTGGGGGGGGCTGGTGGGGGGGGCTCTTGGCTGACATTTCAGTGGGGTCAAGTTTGGAAGAAAGGCAGGGCCACGTGCTCCCAACGAGGGGTCCCTGACCTGGGCCATCTCCCCTCGTGCGGACCAGCACACTCTTAACAGGTGCAGCTCTGCAGACCTCCTCACCCTGATGAATCCTGCCTCCACCCCCTCGCTCCAGTCCTTCTCTTGACGGGTTCTCCCTGGCGGCCCCCCTCTCAGCTCCCAGTGGACCAGGTGCTTGGTGATGGTCTGGGTGGGACATCTCCCGGGAACCCAAAGCCCACCGCCCCTCCCGCCCCCCACCAACAAACCTTGTGGAAAGGCTTGCCGTTCCTTAACCTGAGAGGACGGAACAGTTCCTAGGTGTGAGCTGCAGCCATGCTGGGCCCGGGGGCTCCTTGGGGCCCCCCATGGGGTGCGATCTGCTGCTCTTTGCAGAGAACGTGGGGCATCTGCTGGGAGCCAGCCCTGGCCAGGGGGCCTGTGCTGAACGCGACCGTCGCGGTCTCCAGCCTCAGAAGGCTAACCTCCAACCTACCACGTGCCTCCAAGTGCCCGAGGTCCAGAAGCCGAGCCTGGGGAGCAGGTATGGGGATCCGAACATACCTCAGCGATCACTTGTTTCTTGAGCGGAATTTTAGGCCTAGGGTAGAAAAAAATAAAAATCCAATGAAAGGGGAAACGTGATATTGGGAACCCAGGGAGGCAGAACCCCAGGTACCAAGATTTCTCTAGAATTCGGTGGCTCCTCGGAGAATAACACTCTCAACAAAGGCTCATTATGCATTTGCTTATGCAGCCTACACACAGCACTGTGACGGACGTTTGGGGCTGGAACGACCTCCAGAGGTCATCTCGGTCCACTCTCTGCTTTATCAGAAATCCCCATGAAATGCAGATAATGCACTGGCTTAGGGGAAACTGAGGAAACTTGGAGGAGGAAAACTGGCTTACCCCCACCGGAAGGGTCGAGGCCGTCTCCTGTGCCCATGAGTGTGGATGGCGGGGGTGGGGGTGGGGAGAGCGTGGAGCGTGGTTTGCAACTAAACAGACAGAGACTTCAAGGGGGAGGAGCAGGTTTTAAACCACTGATCTGGTTAACGAGGAGGAAGAATTTCTAGTCTGTTCCCAGCAGGCCAGGAGATGGCAGATGCTCCCTCTAAGATGTACCATTTTTAATGTCAGCCAATTGTGTGCCCTTGTACCTCAAAACTTTAACAAGAAAAAAGGCATCATTTGTGACCCCACACACGGAATAGTTAAGCTTGAATTAGTTCCACACTCACGTGCATTGAAACGATGGGCGTATCCCCCTGGGGGGCACGGAGATGTGGATCCTCGTGTATTCATTTGGGGTATGTGTGTGTGTGTGTGTGTGCGCACGCTGACTGGGTATCTGGGTTATTTTGGGGGGCACTGCTGGACATTTTCATGTCTGTGTGGTAAGAGGACGTGGGTCTGGTTCCGATGGCGCAGATGTGGTTGGAGGTCCTCCAGAGCGCTCCCAGGGGAGGGTGTTGGAAATCGGGATGTTTCTACCAGAAGCTCGGCCACATTGCGGGCAGATGGGATGGTTGGCCCCAAGCCCCTCAGCTGGGACCTCCCTTCCCACCCTGGTGGGTGTTTGGGATTGGACCCCAAGTCTCCCTGCGGTCCAGGCATCGGACCTGTGCTGGGAAGCCATACCAGATTCGGCAAAAGCCAGTGATTCCAACCGGACCACAGTGTACCAAATTCAAAGCAGCCTACTGTTTCCTTTTCTTGTGTTTCCCTTTTGTTGATCTTCTCCGGCCCTCTCCGCCTGTGGGGAGGGCACCTTCACAAATGGCCTTAGCATGCCGTTCTGAAGTTTAACAGAATGAGACAACCATCAGATGAAATCAGAGGTATTTATTATCACAGCTTACTGAAGAATGACAAACAAAACTGTATCACCAATGTTTACAAGTCCAAGTAGACATCCAGCCCGTGTAAAATATGTAATTTATGCAAGGGATTGCATCTTTCTTTTGTAACGAATGCACTAAGGCAACCCTGTATATATTTTACAATGTCTTTACAGAAAAAAAAAAGAATCATTTACTGTAGTGTTGTAAAATAATGCACTTTTCTAATTTTTTCATTAAAATCTCTATGGCACGTTTGCAAATGTGTCTTGGTCTTCCTTCACTAAGAAAGGTTCAGAGTACCCTGACACGGCTCCCCCCGCCCCCCATCAGCCACCCTCTGATGGCTTTCTGGACCGAGGTGCATGGGGCTTGAATGCGGCAGCCCGTCTGCGCGGGGTCCTCCCCACTCAGAAGCCTTTTCCCTAAAAACCCTGACAAAGACCTCAATGGAACAGAGACCTGATTTGCCTGCTTTTGTTTATCTTTTTTGGTGGAGGAACCTGAGTTCAAAACACAAGACGACCCCTTTGCCCTTTGCACCTGCTGGGTGAGCGTGGAAGGGAGAAGGGAAAACGGTTGGGTAACAGGTACCCAGGATCCGCTCTAGAGCGGAGGCAAAACTTGCTTCTGGCAACCTGCGGCAGCTGCCCGGGTGTGAGGGGCTTCCTGACTTCACACGTGTTCCAGTGTCATGGGCATCGTGGAACTTGACCCGGGAATGCCAGGGTCAGGGCTTCCTGGGGATGGAGGGCTTGGCTCTCAGATTTGAGCATCATATTCACCGTGGGACCCCCAAAAACAGATTGCCAGGTCCCACCCTCCGTGTGGGTCTGGGATGGGGCCCCGAGAGATTGTGCTTCTAGCACGGCCTCGGGGGTGTTGCTGCCCCTGGGATGGGGAACCCACCTTGACCCCAGACCATGGTTTCCATTCTGTCTCAACTCTGAGATTATAGGGAGGATTCCGGGGGCGAGCACATCCTGGGAATCCTAGACCCAGGCTTCCTCCTGCCAGTCTAGTGGGAAAGGGACTCGTCCTTGGGACCCCAGCTGCCCTCCCAGCTGTTTTGCTTCCTCCGGGGCTTGCTGGAGGTACATCCAGGAAACAGACTCCAGTGAGTACCTGAGTTGTCGGTGGCTTACACCACTACGGTCTGCCCCCTAAACACCTTGTTTCAGGAGCTGGGTGTTCAGAGCTGGGGTCGGCAGACTCTCTGCAAAGAGCCAACTAGCGTGTAGTTTACACTTAATGCAAGAACCCGACTTCGCCGGCTGGCAGGGAAGCAGTCTGAGGTGGTGCACACAAAAGCAAATGGGACCATGTCCAATCAAACTTCATTTATGGAGACTGAAATTTGAATTTCAGGGCATTTTCATGGCAACAAAACATTGTTCTCCTCTTGGTACCCCACCCGTTTAATAATGA
Organism: Enhydra lutris kenyoni; assembly: GCF_002288905.1. Classification (NCBI taxonomy): domain Eukaryota; kingdom Metazoa; phylum Chordata; class Mammalia; order Carnivora; family Mustelidae; genus Enhydra; species Enhydra lutris. The sequence continues at coordinate 3,993,944 of NW_019154098.1, forward strand.
AAATCATTGAGCTGGGGGGCCAGCAAAGACCCCTGTTGATAAACCCTCAGGGATCTCCTGTGTAAAAAGTCAGGGTGGGGGAGCCAGGTTGGGACAGTGGTCAGTCAGGTACAAGCTTCTCCAAATAATGCAGGGGATGAAGGTATTCATGGCTTGGAGGAATTTTATCCTTCTTGGGAGGGTTTAGAGAGATTGCTAGTCCAGCCCGACCCAGACTAGCCTTCCCTGACCCTCACCTGGTGCTTTCTTTCCCTTTCTCTGCACCACCCACAACTTCTACCCCAACAAGGGCCAAGAAATGCCAGAACCCAGCAGTTAGAGGTAAAGGCCAGATGCAGCAACCTTCACCCTGGAGGTGGGGGCAGGGGGCAGGGGGCAATTGTCCCAAATCCTGTACCCACACAGACAACTTGCTCACGTCTGGTCTCCACGTCCTGCCTTCACAGGGCTCCTGAGCAGATGGGATGCAGCCCCTGTCAGATGGTTCTGCTGTACGTGTCACTGACATTTTAGAGATGGGGAGCTCACCCTCCCCCACGGAGGCTCAGTTTGAAGCCTCCACTGAGTGCAGACCCAAGCAGCCCTGGCACATGGGTGGTTTCGGACAGGAAAATGGTTCGCTGGGGCTTCTTCCTGCTTCCTTTGTCCCTACTTCCCTCCCATCCAACAGCGGTCGTAAAACGCTCGAGCCTGCATTCCTGCTCACCCATTCCAGTGGCCATGCGGACTTCAGGAAGCATCTCAGACATGAGGTGTGCAACGAGCGGCTCCTGACCACCCCCTCCCAACCACTCAGATCTCTGCTTCTCTGGCGATGTTCCTGTAGGTCAACTGCATCCTTCTGGCTCTTCAGGCCAAAGAACTCTGCACTTATCCTTCACTCCTCTTTTCCCCTCTAAGTCCAATCCCCTAGAAAATCCTGCTGGCTCTTCCTTCAGCATTGGTCCAGAAGCTGGCTCCTTCTTACCCCCACCAAAGTCCTGGTCCACAGTGCTAGTGGCACCTGGATTACCATGTCATCCTCCCATCCCCCGCCCTTCACCTCCCCTACATTCTCTGCTCCGTTATGCCTCTTCTGGCCCCGTGCTCCAGCTTGCTTTCTTCCCACAGCCATATCACCACCTGCCGTTTTCCAGTATATATTTTGCACGATTGCTGTATATCCCCTCCCTGTACCCCCAGGCAGGGATAAATGTCCAGGCAGGGAGAGTCACTGATGTGCTTCAGCACCTAGGACAGCGTCTGGATCCACTCTTAAGTACTTGCAGAATGCCTAGCTGATGAATAAGGTCGGAACCTGAGCCCCCACCCATGTTCCGCAGGGCCAGGTGAACCCCCCATCCCCCGCATCCTTCCTCTCTCCTTCCAGTCCTCCTGAAGGACAAGCTCATGGCCAGGGATGGCCTGGAGTGGCTTAGACATCCAAACAGAGGCTCAGGAATGGGGAGCATCGTAGGTCACGAGACAGGGAGCCTGTGCACAGAGGGGCAGCCTAGGGAAGGAACCATCGGAGGACTTCATAGTGGGGACCATGTGGCTCCAAGTGCATGGACTGGGGACCCAGGGCAGGCGTCTTAGCCCATGGCCCAAGGCAAAGCTCTCTGGGAGGCATTTTCTACCCTCAGTGAATGAGGTGGTTAATGCTTCCTGAGATCGGTGTGTGTGCATGTGTGTGTGTGCATGCATGCTGTGTGTGTGTGTGTGTGTGTGTGTGTGCATGTGCATGCATGTGCATGCCAGAGTCCTGAAGACAGCTTGTAATAGGGGCAGGGCCCCTTTCCTATCTTTATTCTTTCAGCCAATCCCTGCACAGCTCAGAGGGATGCCCAGGGCAGTGGCAGCTGAGGAAGGTTTCTTGAGTCGTGGTTAAGAAGTGGAGGATTCCTTTACACCCCTGCTTGGACTTGAGGTGCAGTGACAACACTGGGGTTCCAGCTCCCACTTCAGGGGTCCCCTGCTTTGGTCCCAGCCGCTCAGGATTAGGGTATTGTGCCGCTGGCTTCATTGGAATCCAGGTGTAGCTCTCACAGGTGCCAGGGACCTCGGAGCCTACTCAGGGACTCCGTTCATCAACACTCATTATAATTATCATGGTGCATTTGTTAACAAAAATAACGACCACTTAAATGATACTTAAGTTCACATATTTTTCTGTTCATTACTGTATCACACTGTTAGATTTTCACCAAGTTATAGGGCATGTTTATGATCGCCTGATGTTAAATATAGATACACAGAATATTCACTTTGGGGGTCCCTGAAGAGGACCCTGAAGGAAAAGCAGTTATACTCCAGGGGTCTGGAGACCAAGGTGACAAAGAGGTCCCATGACTCCTGACTGGGGCGGCGTCCACAGCATAAAGAACAGGAGATTCTGAAGGTTTTTCTCCCTTGCCACAAATGAAAAATCCCATAATCAAAAGCCACAGGGTGGATGTTCCCGTGTGGAGGGGCTGGGTTTCAGGTCGAGCAGCCTCTGTGGACGCCTCTGTGTCCTCAAGATTGAGTAGAAACAGGAACTTTATTTTATGATGATTAATAATTCTTTCAAGCAGCCTGGATAAGTCAGCTCTATCATTTAATCTCTCCGTGTCCTTGGACACTTTCCTTACCTGCACGTGGACGGGGAGACACTATTAACTAAGAACGTAGTAGTCACCACTTAATAAACTCGAGCAACAACTCTTGTGTGCTAAGGGCTTTTTCAATTTGGGGGGGGCTCCGATACTTTCTCACTTGTATCCTTCCCTTCTTAGTATTTGTCATTTTTAAAAAAAAATTTATTTTATTTTTTCAGTGATCCAAGATTCATTGTTTATGCACCACACCCAGTGCTCCATGCAATACGTGCCCTCCTTAATACCCACCACCAGGCTCACCCAAGCCCCCACCCCACTCCCCTCCAAAACCCTCAGTTTGTTTCTCAGAGTCCACAGTCTCTCATGGTTCATCTCCCACTCCTGATTTCCCCCAACTCCCTTCTCCTCTCCATCTCCCCATGTCCTCCGTGTTATTCCTTATGCTACTCAAGTAAGAGAAACCATGTGATAATTGACTCTTTCTGCTTGACTTATTTCACTCAGCATCATCTCCTCCAGTCCTGTCCATGTTGCTACAAAAGTGGGTATTCATCCTTTCTGATGGAGGCATAATACTCCATAGTGTATATGGGCCACATCTTCCTTATCCATTCATCTGTTGAAGGGCATTTTGGCTCTTTCCACAGTTTGGCGACTATGGCCATTGCTGCTATGAACGTTGGGGTACAGATGGCCCTTCTTTTCACTACATCTGTATCTTTGGGGTAAATACCCAGTAGTGCAATGGCAGGGTCATAGGGAAGCTCTATTTTTAATTTCTTGAGGAATCTCCACACTGTTCTCCAAAGAGGCTGCACCAACTTGCATTCCCACCAACAGTGTAAGAGGGCTCCCCTTTCTCCACATCCTCTCCAACACGTGTTGTTTCCTGTCTTGTGAATTTTGGCCATTCTAACTGGGGTAAGGTGGCATCTCAATGTGGTTTGGATTTGAATCTCCCTGATGGCTAGTGATGATGAACATTTTTTCATGTGTCATCTTTAAAAAAAATTTTTTTTTTTTTTAAGAAAAGCTTGAGGTTCTCAGCAAAATGGAGAGGAAGTTAGGGAGAGGTCCTGCGTGTGCTTGCACCCCGTCCCCAAGCCTATCCCGTATCCACAAGCATCCCCCGCCCGAGGGGTCCATTCATGACAGTGAATGAGCTTACCTGGAAACATCAATTAATGCCCGGAGCCCACAGTTCATGGCAGGCTCACTCTCGTTGGTGGACACTCTATGGGTTTGGACAAATGTGATGACACGTATCCGTCGTTAGAGTGTCACACCCATGTCCTGCCCTAAAACCCGCTGGCTCCACCTCATCATCTGTTAAGTGCTTTTCATGTAATAGCATTTCTCAAAGTGTTGCACAGAATGTTCGCTCTGTAGCATTGCTCCCCCATCCGTCCCCCCAAAAAGGTTATGCACCTTGCTAGGTTTTATGTCCCTGTCTCAGATTTGCAGCCCAGCATGCCCCAACTTCTTCCACTTTGTGGTCCTGGAGGAACTTTTGAGCCTCATTGCCCCAGCAACTCCTGAGCACTTCTGTCTGAGGAACACCCTGCCCCCAGCACACCTGCTCACGGGCATCCCAGCCCCACACGTACATGTACACACTCCTTCCAGACCTCTACCCTCCAGTCTCACAATGGGGGTGGGCGCTCCTCCAGGGCCCCTGGGTGAGGGGATTCCTGGAACTAGCTCTAGCCAATGCACTGTGAAGTGACACAGATCACTTCAGGGCTGGACCATTAACTGTCAGTGTGAGAACTTCTAGAGCTTTCTTTCCTTTTGCCCTGCTGACAGGTCTCAAGAGAGGTCTCAAGAGTGTGGTTCTTGAGGTGAGGAGGTGGGACACAGAGTTCCCAGGTGGCCAACGGGAGACATGATCTGGGGAAAAATACATTTTCATCATGAAGAAGCTGGGTTGTAGTCACAGCTGGTCCCACAACTCTCCCCACGGGTCCACGTCTTTCGGGACACTGGTTCCATGTGGTTGTGTTCGGAAGAAAAATTCGTTGAATTAGTGACTGGCCCACAGTTCCTTGGCGGGGTGGTACAGGTGTAGGCAATAAACTCCCCCTCTGGGTTCTACAGGTCTGGGTCAGGCGCTGCCCGCTCCAGGCCCATCCCCATCCCAGAGACTCATTTCTTTTTTATACGTGTTCCCCTGGGCACGTCCAGCACCGCCTCCCAGCTGGGAGGGGCTACCTCAGGGGCTGGCGACTCTCCGAAAAGGAGGAAGTCCAGAAGCCACTTCCTTCCACCACCAGCAGGAGCAGAAGGCGACTAGGGTACCCTGGCTCTGGATGAAAATCCAGACCGTGTTGGTGGAGAAGTGGAGCCATGACCGTGATCCCGGGCCTGCGAAGCTCTCGTGAGAACCTGAGTCATTCATCGGAGGAGAGAAGGCAGCCCCAGGGGCCCGGGTTCGAGGACGCCTGGAAAGTTCCACTGTCGAGTTCAAGGTCTGTCAGCTTGGTGGTTGTGCTGCCCAAGGAGCTCAAATCCATGTCCTGGCAGCCCCTGGCCACTCAGCCCTGGCCAGACCCAGAAAGGCATGGATAAACCCAAAGAGCCCCGAGGGCAGGGTTCCCTCCTTCCCTCCCCTGCCCACCTGCAGGGATACCCCCCAGTGGGACAGGGTCGGCCTCCCTGCGCCATGCCCAGTGTTGGGTGGAAAGGCTGCTTACCCCCACCATGCTGCAGGCTTCTAGTGTGTAAACCTGGGCTCTTTTGAGGAATTCTTAACATCTCCCTGTGCACCGAGATGCCCACTGAGATAATGTATGGAATGCTCGTGAGAAGCGCTAGCCGTGTGCCGGGCACTGTCCTGAGACACCGCTCTCTGTATCTGAGCTCAGCTCGGCTGTGCACATTCTAGACACGTTCCCTGGGCCGTCTGTCTGCTGGGTGCTGTCTGTCTGCTGTGCAGAGTGGCTTCTGGAGCGTTCACTGGCCAGGTGCCCCTTTTGGCCCCTTATTTCGGTAATAGTCCGGACGTGAGCCAGGTTAGTGACGCAGAACCACTGAAGGAAAGGGAGGCCAGATCCCCTTGAGGAAAGATCCAGCCACACTGCCAAAAGCTGATACTATGAATCTTCCTCCCAGCCTTCCCTGAAGGGACGTAGGGCCATTTACCAGGGTGACTGTGGGAACGGGGAAAATCAGACTTTGGGGGGATTCCTGGCCCTTGACTCCAAGCTGACACTAATTCTAGAGGACACAAAATGTCACAGGGTCTGCCACCGAGTAGGGCTTGCGGAGGGTCAGGTGGTCAACACGGTTTGGCTCAGGTCAGTCTCACAGTGGGCTTCTCAAGTTCCGGAATCCACGGGTGGGACAGTCGTGCTCAGCAACAGGCAGAATCCCCGTCCTGGAAACAGACCTTGTCCCCCAGCCAAGGTCTGGCTCATCACCCAGGCTGTGCCCGTTAGAGAGCACCATGTCCGCTGCCTACCAGGGTCCTTGCTCCAGGAACAAGCACGTGACTCAGAGCAGCCAGTCAGAGCCCTCCTTTCCCCCCACTAAACAGGAACTAGTGGGGAAGAGTGGGATCTGCCCAGCTGTGGTGCGGGGCCTCTGGAGGCAGGGAGGCTGAGAGGACGAAGCCAGCATTCGGGCTCAGCTTGCAAAGCCTGAGCGTCTAAGTCCTGAATCGAGTCATGCCTGAGGCCAGCCGCACCCCTGCCCTTTCTCCTGGCTGATGAGGTCATCGGTTTTCAATAAGCCGTGACAGCAGGACACTGTGACGCAGGCGCTAGCATTGCAAGTCAGACGCTGAGCCGGGGGGCTTCAGGTTGTCTCTCCAGAGCGCTCTCCACCTATATCCACGCTGTTCTGTGTCCATGTAAACAAACCTGTGGCTTCCATTTGGATTTGGCCAGTAAAGAGTCCCGGCGTGAAGCCTGGTGTTTGGGGGAAGGGAGCTGAGAGCATTTACTCCCTGTTGCCCTGGGGAGACTCTGGGGTCTGGAGGATTTCTGAAACAAGGGTCCCAGCCTCTGCCAGGTGGCCTTCTACATCGTCCCTGGTTTTCAGATTCTGAGCTACCCAAGATAGTGGGCACAGGGGGTTAATGGTCCTTGACCCCCACACTATCCTTTTTGGTTTCCTCATACTCTGCTAGTGTTTGAAAATGGTCCCTGCATTAAATTACTCTCAAATCATCTGGTGTGAGTATGTGGTCTCTCTCGCAGTAGACCCTAACTGCTGCACACACCACAGGATCAGGACACTCCGACAACTCAGCCTCAGTGGCCAGAGTATCAGCAGATCATCTCATTGTGTGAGCTGGACACACAGCTCTGCCCCAGCAAGGGTCTTGGGAGAGCTAACTTGGGTTTTCTAGGAAAGGAAAGCAATTGCTTAGGACGGGAGCCATCATTGGTCCTGTTGCCATGCACGGTGGTGGGTACTTCTGATGCCAGGTTTCCCACTGGAAACTTCCCGGGAACTGGCACCCTTCACAAGCGAGGACGGCCCTACCTCTAGGCAGAACTCTTGTGTCCACGCATCTTTAATTGTTCGCTCTGGGTGCAATGTGTCTCCCCCAAATTTATATGTTCAAACCTAGCCCTTGTGCGATGGTATCGGGAGGCGAGGCCGTTGGGAGGTGATTAGGCCATGCGGGAGGAGCCCTCATGCATGAACTTGAGGTGACCTTGTAAAGGTCTTGCCCGTTCTGTTGTGTGAGGACTAGTGAGAAGACAGCTGTCCGTGAACCGGGGATTGGGCTCTTGATCTTGGACTTCCAGCCTCTGGAAGCATGAAAATAAACTTGTATGGCTGGTAATCCCCCCAGGCTTTGGTGTCTTGTGATAAACACCCGACGAACTGACACAGGCTACCCAACAGCAACTCAACCTCTGCTAGAAACACAGCTAAGATTCTTTTTTTCGATTTAAGTGTTCTTGAAGTATGGCCGGCGTTACCGAAAAACGCACCCGTCTTATGTCATACACATAACAGAAGTACAACGCAAATCGAACTCACAGCCCTTGGGTCTGTCCTGTGCCATGAGTGCGACCCCCGCCCCGGCAAGCTACCCCAGTTACCTGGTCCCTCACTCCAGCTTCCTGTAATTATTCCCAGTCTCTGGATCTCCATTCCACTTCTGGGAGAGAGAATCTGACGGGCCACACTTGGTTTGTGTTTACCCATCAGTGGCTGGCACTGTGGTGCCCGCGGGGGTCGCCAGAGTGGCCTCTGGCAGAGAACATTTCTGCTCCAGGAAAAACGTTCCAGATTTGCAGGGATTACCACACTCGCCCTCCCTCCTCTGTGCACTGTTTACCCTTCATTTCCAGGGTCCCCTTATTCCTGTTAATAATCATGTTCACACCGTCTTCTGGTTTTCCTCTTGGGGCCTGCCTCCTTCCTGCGCCCTTCTTTCCTCCTCCAAGATTTCGTTCCTAACGTGTGACCATCTGTCCGGGTCATGGGACGTGTCTCCTGCAAAAGTGACATCCAGCCTCTGGTGTGAGGGAGGCAAAGAGGCCGAGACTGGGAGTGGGGGAGAGGGCAGCAGAGTGGGTGGGGAGGACTTGGGGGTTCCCAATGGTCACATCAATATTCACCTGTAAATGGAAATAACGTTTCCCTGGCTGGTGTAGCACGTCTGTTAAACCGAGATGCAGCCCTGTGGGCAGAGGATCTGGTGAGCAGATGGCCCTTCATTAAAGACAAAGTCACCCTTCCTTTTGCATGGATACAGTCTCTGGCCCTAGAAGCCCAGCTGGGTGAGGGTCAGCCTTCTTCCCATTCCCATGCACCACTTTGGTCCAGCTTGCTGTGCAGTGCTCAACAGGTACAACCATATATGGAAGCCTTCATGGTTTTGTATACCAGATAAGTTAAAATAGATCATGCCAAGAGTCACGCAGAGGAGGGCTACATCAGAGACCGTAGTGCAAACTAAGTGTTCAATCCCAGATACATCACATTAGTAGTTAAAGGTAGATTCTATTCTGCAGGTATGCTTAGTACAGGCTCAGTCCCTCACACATGAAACCATGTATTTATTGAGTAGTAAGGTGAGCTCAGTTTTGAGCCATATATTTTTTTTTTCATTTAATTCGTTCAAGAAATAGCAACCTGGAGCCTACTGTAATGCCAGGCAGGTACTCCAAGTGCCTGGGAGCTGGAAGTGTGTCTTAGCTGCAAAAATGCCTTCAAGGAGCTTCTGTCTGCCGCTGGACAAAAAATAATGATCCGTAGAGTCATGATGCTGTCGTTGGAAGGTGTGGTCATGGAACGGAGGAGGGGAGGGCCAGAGTGAGGGGACCTGGAGCCCAGCAGGAGGCAGTACCCTGTGCAAGCGGCACTCAGGGCTGATCTCACTGAAAGGCGAACTTGAACCAAGACTTCAGGGAGGACAGGAGCCATCCCGGCCAGCCAAAGAGTCCCGAGGGAGGGGGAGAGGACGGCAGACACAGGGGACACACGTTACCCTGAAGAGGCACAAGGGCCCTGCACACCCTCCCCAGAGGTCTAGCTGTCTGTCTGCTAACTGCGAAGTCAGCCCTTGCCTCTGACCTCTCCCCTAGGAAGCACTGCCCGCCCAGCAGGTGGCTTGGGGGCACCAGGGGGATTTTTGCACCCAGCACCCGTGGGGCCGTTCCACTCCTGGCTTCAGAGCTGGGGTGGACTTGTGTCTTCTGCTCTTCTCAGCTGGTGGGGAAGAGCCCTTCTCTGCTGGCTGGCCTTCTACCCCCCTCTGCCAGGGTCTTGGGGTCCGAGGGTCCCAGGCCTGGGTTGAGGTAGAGCCCAGTGAGGAGGGAGGGGAGAGGAGAGGGAGGCCTTGGAGCCCAGCTCAGAGCAGATGGCACTGACTGGTACAGCCGCTCTGCCTACCCTGAGGTCCCCACAGAACCATCAGAGAAACAAGCCTGCTTGCCGGGCCTCCCGCGTTGTCCTGTTGCCATGGCAATGCCCCAGTGCAGCACCAGGAATAGATGGCTTCTGAGGGGGAGTGGGTGGCATCTTGTAAAATGTGTGAGCAGGTGGGGGGAGGGCATTTTCCCAGAGGGATTCTCTGAGTGGGCACGGGGCCTGGGCTTCTCCCCCCGGGTTGCAGGGCTCTCCCTTCCAACCCCGTCTTGCCAGAGCGGCTCCTCCTCTCATCCTTGACATGAATGTTCACTGCCTGCCCGGTGTCAGTTGCAGTGCTGGGTGTGACGGGGGGCTAAGTATGAAGTCCCTGGGGTACACAGGGGCCATAACCAGGGCTCATTCATCCCTGGCCTTGCAACCTTTCCCGGTTAAATAGGAAGCATAGGGCCTGGGGGCAGGTGGTCCTGGGTCTCAATCCAGGGTCTCTACCTCCTGCCCAGAGAGCCCCAGCTGAGTCCTTCGACCTCTCAAAGGCTCTGATGCTCAACCAGAGCAGAACCAGGAGGATTTGGCATGAAGAGATGCATTTCAAGGAGTTGGTTTACACAGTTGTTGGATCACAGCTGCGGCTCAGCAAGTCTAGAATCCATAGGGCAAACCTCCAGGAAAGGCAGCCTGAAACTCTCCATCACAGGCGGAAGCCACCATCCACGGCCCCATGGGTGGTACCACTTCCTCCTTGGGGAAGTCAACTGATAATGGCCTTTCATCACACCTGCAAAATCCCTTCCCAGGGATTAGGGTTTATCTGAGTAACTGGGGACTATAAGCAGTTTCACACACACACACACACACACACACACACATCACTGCAGGTGGCTCCTCCATAGAAAGGGGCTAGTGGGGTTTTTGGAGCTTGCTACGTGGTGTATGGGAGGCTTTCATTTCCTCCCCATACCAACAAGAACGACAGGTCTGCAACCGCCTCAGTCCTTGTGGAAGGCTCACCAGGTACCAGGCCCTGCTCAGCCCCTGCGATCCCCACCACGACCCTGTCCGGCACATGAAGATCAGAAGCCACCTGCCAAGGACCAGAGCGCGTCTATTTCCCGAACTCCATCCCTTCCAGGAACCAGCAGGGTCCAGAAGCCAGGGGAAATGTTATTTTATAACCAGGTGCTTGGCTGGAGGATTTACGTAGAGGACAGTGGGACAGGTGGGAGAGGAGGGAGTTCCAGGTGATGAGAGGGAAGAAGTGCTCTCATTGATGTGTTCACTCATACCATTCATTCATTCATTCATTCTGCAGACAGGTTGCAGGCCTGGTCCCTTCACCTCAGCCCTCCATGCCCCCCATACAGCAGGTGGCATTAGCCTTGTTGATCGCCGAGGACATGGAGACTGAGCTGTAGGGAAGTCAAGGAGTCAGATCCAGGTCTGTGTGGCTGTGAGGCCCATGCACTCTTGGATACTTTGTGTCTTTGGAAGGACACCTGTTGGGCTTTGGGGTCTTGCCTTCAAGCTCTGAGGCTGGATTCTGGGACAACTTCCTTGTGGAGGCGCATGCTGGCCATTCTTCAGGTCTGTTCTCTGTGCACCCTTCCCCATCCTGTGTCAGGAGGTAGACTGCGTGGACTGTATTGCCTGGGCCTCTGGCTCCTATGTGGAATGGTCAGTGGAAGACACTGGCAGGACGTGGAAGTTGGAAAGAGAACAGGATATATGCTGACCCTTGACCACGTCCTGCCTGGCCATGGAATGGTGGTGGTCCATCTGTGTCTGGTCTCCAGCAGCACCCTTCCCCCTCTTCTCGCCCTCCCAGGCCCCAGAATGGAAAAGATGCCCCATAGTCAGACCGTGCATGCCTCACCATCCCTTCCTGGTCTCCTAGCTCCATTAACGTTTCCTTCGTTGGACTCTGTCCAGGGAAACCTTTCAACTGTTCAGTCTGTTTCCTGCTGGAGCCCCCATGGATAGAAGGAGTTGGGGCCAAGTGAGCAGGAGCCCACCTAGAAAGACAAAATATGTGGGATCAGGGGACAGAGAGCAGGCGGGGGGAAACCAGAGACCTCTCCAGCCTCTGCAGAAGGCTGTGAGCCTTTGAGAGGATTGTCAGGTCCGGCCCCGCTTGAGGTTGTGTGAGACAATGGAGTGCCACAGTCATCCCAGTTTGACTGCCACTTTCCTAGTTTTCACACTGGCTGTCCCTCCTCCAGGCGCTCCCCAGTCCTCAGCAGTTGTGCACCTGGGGTACCTCAGAGTGATGTCATCTAGGTTTGCCAGGTGGGGTCCTCAGTGGCCTCACCACCCTAGAAGATGCCCAAACATGTCACCAGGTCCAGACTCCACAGACGAGGAGAGGGCAACTTTGCCCTTTTGCCTGGGGGCCTCTTGTCCCTGCAGGGAGTGAGGCAGGCCCTCTCCCCTGCCTCACTTTGGGGAGCTCGCAGCCCGGAAACGTCGCTTCCCCCAGTGACTCCCTCAGAAGGCCTGGCTGGGTCTAATTGCCCGACAGATTGCACCCCCAGGGCCCAGCACGATTACTGAGTGTTTAATAATAATTAAAATAGATAAACGTTCCTCCTCTGTACCTCCCAGTAGGGTCTGTATTTCCCCAGGCATGCTTAATTGTTAATAACGACAATGTCAACTCACAAGCCATCTCCTCTTCAAGTCCTGGCAGGAAAGAGTGAGCAGAAGCCTATATTTAATCAGTGATGCCAGGCAGGGATTGGGGCTATGGTCCTGCCTTTGCACACACTGTTCCCTTTGCCTAGACATCCTTCACCTCCCTGACAATAAATCTGGTGCCTGCTTTCACTGGCTCAACAAACAACCCCTTGAGTATCACTCTGTACCAGGCGTCCTTCACGAGCTGGGCAGATGGCACGGAACCGAATCAGCAGCACAGAGTAGGGCCAGGGCCTACCCTGTGCCTGTCCCCCTCTCCTCGCCTCTAGTAGAAGCACAGCTATCAGAGCAAGGTCACATGGGTAAACCTGTCCTAGGGGCTCAGTCCCTGGGGCCAAAAGTTCACTTTGAGGTGACTGTCAAACTCTGGTCTCACCTATCACCGGCTCTCCTGAATTTGTGAGAGGAGTGATCATGGTCTGCTCTGAATGAAATCGAAGCTTCTTGAATCAGATGGAGGGCATACCTTCTCCGGCTGATGACAACGCCCTACTGCCAAGATACTGTTATCCTCAGCCAATGAGAAGCTGTGAATAGGTTTTGGGCAGAGGAAGTCCATTACCCAAATCCCTTGCTGTGAACCCTGTGAGGTCTGGCCCAGCTTCCAGTATGCTCCTCCTGGTTCTCTGCTCTCCAGCCACCATCTTCTCTTGGCATCTTCTAGACACCTGGTGTGCTCCTGTTATGGGACCTGGACCCTGCTCTTTGATCCACATGGAATTCACCCTTCTGGTCAATCCTTACCCATCCTTCAGCTCTCACAAGGCTTCCTCAACCGCACTCTCCCACTCCCTCAGTGTAAATTCTGTTTTTCTCTTGTACTATTATGCTCTGAACTTCTCTTTCATAGCACTTATGAATGTTTGTAAGAAGATATTAGCTAAATAAGTGGTCAACATGCCCCACCCTCCGAGAGCAGAATCTAGGACTTGTCATCTCTAGGTCTCTGTGCTTAGCCTTACAGTGCCCAAAACACTGAGCACTGAGCAAATGTTTGTGGATTTAAATGGATAAATAAATGAACAAAGTCAGACTTCCTTTTGGAAGAGCAAATAGGTATTTGGGGAATCATCCTTTATGGAAAACCAGTTTCTCTCGCTCTTCTGTCATCCACCCCTGAACTTGCACAGCAAAAATGTCTGTGGCACTAACTAGGTGTCGGGTCTGTTCCAAGTGCTTTATATACATTATCTGCTTTAATTGTCACCACTCGACAAAGCGGGAACTCTTAATCATCCCCAATCTGGAGCACAGGAAGCTTAAATAATCCTCAATAACAGAAGGCTGCAGAGACAGTCGAGAGGCAGAAAGACAGTAGGGAGCTTTAGATCTTCAGTTCAGGGACTATATAATAATGGAGAGAAACTTTGAGTCTGTAGACAGTCAGGAATCCATCGAGCTTTGTTCGGGTACCTGACATCTTCAGAAGTTCAGATGTCTTTATATACACCAATCTGTTAATGTGTTTGTTTGCAAAAAACCAGACAAAAAAAATAATTGTTGTAGAGCTTATGTGTTTGCTTGTGGTAGAAATAGATCATCATAAGCCCTAGGTTTCTTTGATTGTATCTTAATTAAGACAGCATTGAAACTAGAGACCACAATATTCGCCTCAGTTAATGAGAAAACCTTCAATAAAGCTTTTATAATAAAGCTGTTGACACAAATGCTTTGAGAATAAAGAGCACTGGGTTAGCCCGTCCATAGCTTTAGTTTAGAAAGAAGGAGTCCGCAAATATTTGCATAAGAGTGTCCATAACATTTAAACTATCCTTGCTTTGTATTTTATAAGATTTTGAAGGAAAATTATATACAACTTAGAAAGTTATACCCAGCAAGACTAACAATCTTATGGGACAATATGGAATAAAAATGCTTTCAGACAGAACGAGCCCAGGACCTTCCTAACAGTGGAAGTAGGTCTCTTGTAAGGACTGTGCTCGAGATTTTGTCTGATTCATCCTTATCCAATCCAGACTGCTTGGTATACAGTAGTCATTCTGGATCTTCAGCTTTGTTTAACATGTGTCACGTCTGGTGTCCTTGATCCCACTTCTACTATGTGCTCCATTGCTTTGTTGGAACAGATCCTGTGGAAGCTTTCTGCAAAATTGTTCCATGGGAGGTAAGTTTTTGGAGACCTCATTCTCTGTATAAAACAGTCTTGACTTTACCATATTTTGATTCATATGTTGACTAGAAATAGAATTTTGATTTGGAAATTATTTTCCTGGAATTCCTAAAGTTGTTGCTCTCTTCAATGTTGCTGTTAGGAAATCTAAAGAAATTCTAGCATTGAATTCTGTGTATGTGGGTTTGTTTTCCTCTGGAAATGTACAATTTTTGCTTTATCTGTTGTTTCATAGTCTCATGATGACGGGTAGGGATAGGTGTGTGCAGGGGACTTGGAAAACCCTGTACATCTAGAAAGCATGTCCTTCATTTCTGGGAAAACATTTTTAAAAAGTTATTTAAAATTTTTTTTTCCTGGCTTCCCTTTCTGGGACTCTTATTGTTCACAGTTTCTATTTTCTGGGGTGGTCTTTTACTGTTTGAGTAACTCATCTATTATGCGTCTCTTTTGTTCTTTGCTTATTTCCTGGAAATTTCCTTGAAAACCATCTTAAAGCCCTCCTCTTGAGATTGTCCTTGTCTGAGTTTTTTCAAATTCCAAAAGTTTATGTTTGCTTTCTAACATTTTCCCCTAAAAAATAGCAACTTTTTTCATGTCATGAATACAGTGTCTTTGAAGATATTAATTTTCCCCATATTTCTTCCTCCTTTGGCTCTGTGATTTCAATGTTGTCTTTTTCTGGCTTATTTGTTTTGGCCTCTGCTTTTTGTTAGAGTTGCCCTCAGATTTCTGGTAACCTCTGGTTGTCTGCTAATGTTTAAGAGTTGAGAATGATGAGCAGCTGGGGTCTCTAAGCACAGGGTGGGATGTTGACTGTGACCTTCAGTGTGGGCAGATCTAGCAGGGCCCCTTTATTGAGGGATCCCTGAGGCTGGTCAGAACTCCTAGAGTGTACTCTCTCAGCTCCTGTCTGGGGTTGAAGGTTAGGCTGCTGGTACTTGGGAGCAGAGAAGGGAAATGGGCAGAAACAGCTTGCATTCCATGTGCACAAGACCACTTGTGCCCTGGTTTTCTTACAGTACTTCTGTCCCTACGTGTTCAGGTGTCCTCTAGGCTAGAGATTCTGTTTGACTCACTCGCTCCAGCAAATAAACCTCCTGTCTTCTGCCAGGGAGAGGAGAGGGAGGCAATAAGGGGCCAGAGAGGTTTTCCAGTGCTGCTTCTAAATAGCAGTCACTGAATCCTCCACATTTGAGCCCCTATTTCCACCTCCACCTCCAGATGTACCCGGTGCCACTGATCTCAGAGTCTTCTGTGGATTCTGTGGTGTGCATCTGGCTGGTTCCTGGCTTTGCGCACTGTCCAGTGAGCATCCAGCATCCTCACAGAAGGAAGTACTACCATCCTGGCTGCTTCTGGAGACTCGTGGCTGTCCACTCCTCCTCCTGTTTGTCTGAATTTAGAGCTTAAAAAAATACCTTTTTTTGCAGTATTACTGGAGAATTATGGAAGAAAGAAATCAGATTTTCTGTGTAATACACCATCTTTAGGAGGGACAGAAGGTCTCAGGTGAAAGATCCTCAGAACCCACATTTATTGCCCTGTTTTCCTCCCACAGCCAGCTGTGTGACTTGTCCTTGTCCCGTCCCTTCTCTAGGCCTCAGAAGATCTTATTTTTACTCCTTCTTTGTCCACATGGGGAGATGAACATTGGGCACTCTGAGTCTCTCACAAATCCATGCTGATAAAAGCTGATGGGAATCAAGACCACAGAGATGTGTGGAGGAAGGGCTAAGCCATGCAAGGGACCTTAAAAATGTGGCAGAAAGAGAAAACAGCAGGCGTGGTTTGTGCAGAGGGCCAAAGTCATCTTGGAGTATGGAAGTCAGTGGTATTTCGTCAGCACATGGTGAGTAAAGCTTTCTGAGTAAGGTCTCCTGGTGGGGCCAGGCCCAGGGATGGCCAAACTCAAAGCCTAGAGCTCAGCAAGACCAGCCCCTCTGTGTCCAGGCTAGGGCACTGGGCCTACAGGCACAGCATCTTCTTCAGATGAATCCAAGATGCCATTGGCTGAGGGACAGTATGGCGGAGACCTGCAGGAAACGGACCATGAGACAAAAATAGGATTTCAGGAGGTTTATTTTGGGGACAAGGAAGCAGGTTTGGATAAAGAAAACCTTAAGATCATGAGTATATCTGATCAAGTTTTGGTTCACTCAGGAAGGAGATTTGGGATAAAGATGGCTGGTTGGAGAATCAGTGTTAGACAGACACAGCCAGGCCATAGTACCTTCCTTGCTTAGTCATTGGCTGCTGGCTGCCTGGGAAGAGTATAGCCTCAGAACAAAAGAGAAATGGATCCTAAAAGCACTAACACCTGGGGGCTGCTGGGGAGCAACACTATTTGTAGCTGGCTGTCAAGTTCTTGCTTGAAGGGGAGCTAGGGCTGCATCTCCATGGCTCAGGAGAGAGCCTTAATCCTCCTTCCCTGACTACGCCTCAGGGGAGGGTTGGGGGGTGTGGGTAAGGCTTCCCAAAGCCCTGCATGTTCACTCTGTCAGGACTGGGACAGCACAGTGCAAAGGCTTAAGGACCATTCAAGGAGGGCAAGGTTAGCGGGGAGTTAGGGGTACTGCCCAACTGACGATCCTCGTTTATGCTGGTGGTCTTTCCTCTCAGGCAAACCAATCCCAAGTTCAAGAGAGCATTCATGGAGGTCCTGGAAATAATAGCTGAGAAAAGGTATTTTTATAAGCCTGCAAAGGAAATGAGGCAGGGCCTGTGATGGAGAAGGCCTCAAGGGATCCATGGTCCCTGTATTCATCTCCAATGGCAAATGTCCCGTGTGCAAGGAACTTTTTCTGTGTATTACCATGCACTGTCTCCACAATAATAAATATCACCCTTACTCCCACGTGGTTTGTCAGAAGCCCAGACCAACCCGGGCATCAGAAAGACAAAGCTGGGATGGATTTTCGGTGAGATGCTGAGGCAGGAACTATGAAGGTCCACACATGAATGGAAAGCATCCTCCAGCTCCTTTTCTGCTAGACCCCTTGCCAGAGTAAGCCTCCCTCCACCCCTGCCCTGTCCAGTGCTCCTGGAAAATTTCAAAGTCAGAAGACAGCCCCTGGAGAGACATGGGACTTTCTTCTGCTCTGACAGGTTGTACTTGAATGTATGGTCTACATGGTATCACCCACAGCTTCTCTTGAGTTGAGACATGGTAGCAGGTCTTATGCCCACTGAGCACAGACCACGCTTGGCCAGTCACTGACCCCAGTAGTCTCTTCCACTCACTGTAGGAGGCCTTAAGGGTACTTAGATGCTCAATGCTCCCTATCCCCAGGGAGCTCAGTCTTCCTGGGGTGGAGTGTCTGCTCTGGCTCTTTCTGGGATGGATTTTCCATGAGTGCCCCCAGCCATCCCTTGGGGGATTAAAAAAAAAAAAAGATTTGTGAGAGAGAGGGATTGAGAGAGGGAGAAAAGCAGGCGAGAGGAGCAAAGGGAGATGGAGAAGCCCCAGTTGAGATATTTGACCATTTTTGGTGGGCGTAGCTCCCAGGGTAGAAGACGGGGGTCTGCTAACTGGCATCTAGTGGGAAGATCAGGGATGCTGCTGTGCCTCCTACAATGCACAGCACAGTCTCTTCTACCCCTCCCCCTCATAATGTTCTACAATGTCAATATTACGAAACTGTGACACCATGTCTGGAAGATTCCTGAGCAATGGGTCTACGTACAGCTACAATTTATCGAGCATCTACGTACATCTCAACCTCGACAAGCTTCTGAGTCTGGAACTGCCTGCACTCTGGAGAGGAGAAAACCATGCAAAGAGGGTAAGCTATTTACTTCTTCTTCTTTTTTTTTTTTAGTTTTTATTTATTTTTTAAATTTCTTTTCAGTGTTCCAGAATTCATTGTTTATGCACCACACCCAGTGCTCCATGCAATCCGTGCCCTCCGTAATACCCACCACCAGGCTAACCCATCCCCCCCCTCCAAAACCCTCAGATTGTTTCTCAGAGTCCACAATCTCTCATGGTGCCTTCTGCTAAGGACCTAGGGCACAGATTCAGAGTGAGGTCAGGCTGATGCCAAAGCCCACGCCCCGCTCTTTATTTTTACTTTTTAAATTAAATATATTTTTTATTTTTTTATTATACTAGTCATCATACAGTATGTCATTATTTTTTGATGTAGTGTTCCATGAAACATTGCTTGCATCGAAGCCTTTGACGCCCACATTCCTGGGCACACAAGCCACACAGACTTGCTTGCAAAGCTGTGGGGTGGGCTGTGTTAGGGACCTGGTAGTATGGAGCTGCTGCTGGGGGAGACAGGAGCAGGCAACTTGGGTGCCTAACACACTGAGTGGGGGGAGGGGCCTGCTCTTGGGACAGGACGAATCACATGTAATTCCTTCCATGAACAATTCATTCACATGATCCAACATTCAAAAAGGTACAAAAGAGAATTCAGGGAGAAGTTTCCCTTCCATGCCTATCCCCCCACCAACCCAGGCTCCAGCCACACAGGCAGTCAGTTCATCCAGTTTCTTATGCAACCTTCTAGAAACAAGGCATTTAAAATTCTTAGATTTCTTTTGTAGTTTTTCTACAATGAACACATAGTGCTTGCTTAATGAGGATAAACAGAACCCAAGAGAGAATTAAGTCGCCCATAAGCCCCAGAAAAAGTCTCCATGCGTGCTTTGGTCTTTCTATTCATTAGATATAGAGAGAGCTCGGTCTCTGTATGGATAGGGAAAATAATCATTTAGTATGGTAGAGACCTTCCCTAGCAAGTCAGGAAACCCAGAACCTGTATGGTAAGAACAATTTGACTCAAGAGTTAAAAATTTTGAGTAACAATAAGCATTTTAAAGTTAAAACACAAGTAATAGCCTGGGGGAATGTTCGTCCTTTTAATACCAGTGAGCAAGAGTCTTCTGTAACCCATAGGAAAGTTAAAAGTTAGCATCCTTAATAGGCAGATGGCTCACTTTCCTGTCCTGCTTTGGAATATCTCCAGCACACCACACTTATTAGAACTTTTCCTAAATGTTCTCCTAGCAGGTTCATTATTCATAATTACTGTTATGCTTAAATCTTTGCATTTTCACATTTGTGCATTTAAATCTTTAACCCACACAGAGCTCGTTTTCGTATATGGTGTGCTCTAGGAAGCCTCAAGTGTGCTCTTCCAGATGGAAGCCCATTACACCAGCAACAGTCCCAGACCAGGTAGTCCTTTTCCCCCCGAACTGAAATGCAGCCTTCATCCTAGGGGAAACTTCCCAAGTACACAAGTCAGGACATGAAAACGGTATCAGTAGAATTTCAGGAAAACGGAGGTCCTGACACTCATACAGATGTAAGGATGAAACATTAAATATTTTAATGAGAAAAATGGGGGGGGTTATGACCAGTTCCAGAAGAATTCAAAGAACACACACATTTATAGATCAGAAATATTACAATGAACAGGCACAGGTTGTGGAAGTGGCATTTTTTAGGGGAGGGCGGGGGTTCGTTTGCATTTCACAGCAGGAATTACTTTGTGATTTTATCAGTTGGCCACTTAGAGTTGTCAAACAGATCCCATGAAGTCAGAATCCAACTCAGAGGGAGTGCTGTAGCTACAGCCTTCCATTTTCCACCAAGGCAAACATTTTTTCTTAGTGTCTCCCCACTTTTACTCAAAGTGAATCTTAACAAAGGATTCTTGATTACACAGTAAGGCTGGTCTCAATTCCGGCCCGATGACACACATGGGTGCCCGGACGGAGTTCATCCACCCCAGAGGCCTGGTGTTTGCTTTCCTACCAAGTTCACAAGAGAAGTCTCAGGTTGGACATTTAACGAACGAGTCCTCCAGAACTTTGAAGGGCAAACAGGGGTTTGAAGGACAAAGAAAATACCCTGGAAATTGTGCTCTGGGACAAAACTACTCTAATTCACCAAACAGAGGCACACACATAGCTGTGTTTCTCTGAGACCATTGCTCCCAAGAGCAGTCTCAAAGACTAGTAACTTGAGAGCAAAGTAGTTAGCGCATTCAGAGACAGCTAGACAGAGAGTAACTGAAAACTGTCGGGCATATGCCAGCATTTTATCTATCAAAGCTCATGAATACACATAACACAGCTTTTGCCATATTCCTTATACAACTTCTCAGTGTCAAAAATGGAAGTATTTTTAATAGATCCGAAGATATAGCCTCTCTGTAGCATATAAAAATAAGCTTCGTAATCTCTGTGTCAGGATTCTATTTTACTTAGAAAGCATCTAGGCACTCAGGGAGCTCATAAACTCAATAGCAGTCCAAGATTTTACGTTATCTGAAGATCTTGAAATCATCTTCAAGTTGACAAATGACAAAATATAATGTTAAAATAAATACAAGTTCTTCATCACCATGATTTAGGTTAGTTAAAAGTATATATTTTTATTCTACTTGGGTATGTTCTTAAACTGATACAGGTTTACTGCTCAAAAGAGCCAACATTATTCCTATATGATTAAGACTATGAAAAATGTAACATGTATTACACTTGACACTAATAAATCAAAGATCTAGCTTTTTGTTGAACTAAAAATATTAGTCTTGTTTGCCAAAGATTTACTTAAATTATGTGAACTTGAATTCTTAAAGTATTTGAGTTGGCTTTTAAAAAGTAACTTTGAGATATACATATAATAAAATTCAGTGTTACATGTATAATGCAATGTTTTTGGTGTATTTATAGTTATGCAAAAATCACCACAAATTTTGGAAAATTTCCATCACCCCTAAAAGCAATCACTTCCATCAGGCCTAAGCAACCACTAATCTACTTTGTTTCCATTGCTTTGCCCATAAAGGACAGTTCATATTAATAGAAGCATATAAGTATGTTGTCTTTGGGTTTGGCTTCCTTCACTGAGCACAATGTTTTCTTAGGTTCACCAGGTCATGGAACGGATCAATATATTACTCCTCTTTATTGCTTATGGCGTTCCGTTGTACGGATAACCGCGGAGTGTATTACGTATTCATTGGGTGATGACCCTGATGACTCCTGGTTTGTTTCTGCTTTAGGGCTATTATATTATGAATATCTATGAACATTCATGTCAAAGTTCTTGTGTGGGTAGAGGTGTTCATGTCTTTTAGGTAGTAGACACCTAGGAGTAGAATTGCTGAGTCACAGGTAACTCTGGAAAAGAGTTTGTGTTGAAGATAGAGAACACTGCCAATGTGGTCTGCCATTTTACTTCCCCAGCAATGTGGGAGAGTTCCAGGGTCTCCCCATTATCATCTGACTTTTTGAATTACAGCTGCTCTGGTGAGTGAAGTGGTATCTCTGTGGCTTTGTTTTGCATTTCTCTAGTGACTGATGATTGAACATCTATTCACGTGCTTATTGGCCACATGAACATATGCTTTGGAGAAATGTCTAAGTCCATTGTACATTTTTAACTGGGTCTTCTTTTTGTTGTTGAATTGCAAGTTCTTTATATATTCTGGGTACAGGTCCCTTCCCAGACAGATGGTTTGCAATCATTTTTTCCTAATCTATGGATTATCTTTTCACTGAGTTAGTTTTGTAAGGAATGGTTTAAGGAATTTTTTTTCCATTTAGTATATTTGAAGTATTACATTGCAATTTCCTTATTTTCTCAGAATTAGGAATATTCTATTCATGAATGCTTATTTAGCTCTAGGAGATTATCAGAAAAGAGCTCATTTCCTTTAACAGATGTTATAACCTAATCATTTGGACATAGGAAAAACATTACTACCTCAAGGTAAAAGGCTTTCTGAATTTCAGACACAGACATACAGAGAGCTTATGGCTTCATTGCTGGAATCTAGGTCATGGGTCAAGGGTAAACACGGATCCACAAAACTCACTAGCCCAGATATTAAAGAGATGTTCTCCTCCCTGGTGGGCACGCAGCTACTAATTGAGGTCAAAATAGACAAAGATGAATATATCAGTTTCTTGGTCTTCTCTCACTCAATAGAGAATAATCCCTAAGAAAGCATTTGTCAATTTAAAGAGATCACTCGATGGTGAGATTGTAAAACCAAATTTCTAATCATCGTTGTCACTAGTAAGACATTACTTAAAGGTCACCAGTAAACCAAAAAAGCAAAAACACAGAATTAGTAGAGAGGAAAATTAAAATTAGCAAACAGAGTCAGCAATGTTTTATTACTGCTTTGGATTTAACCGTGTGACCTGAGAGAGATGCAGATGGGCTAAAATGGCCTATGAGGGGCACTTCTCTGGTGAGGAAGTTTAGTTGACACTGTGTGGTGCAACCACTGGGTATCCCAGGGCAAGACCTTCAAAATTGCTTAAGTTTTTAATCTGAATCATGATTCTCACAAAACCACACAGTATGATTTTCGTCTAATTGATGGGAAGCGGGTGAGGCATTACAACCTGTTCAAAAGAGAAGCCAAAGGAAAAAAGAAAACCCCAGACCTACTTGCAGATCAGGATATTGAAACAATTGTATAAATGGAGACAAAGGTCTTGCCCAAGCCTGGAGGCTGGCGACAGAGGGCAGTTGAGTCCTTTCTCGCAGAGCCATTAGTTATTTATAACTCACTGCGCCATAAAGTATCTCCCCTAGACTCAGCAGCAGACAAAGTATGTACTGGAGAGTGCTCATGTGTGTTCTTTCGACAACACGGTGCTGCTTTCTTATAGTAGCTTTGTGGTAAGTCTTAACATCTGGCAGGGCAAATTCTCCAGGAGTCTGTTTTTGAACACACACTTTGAATTTGAACGTTCATTTGAACATTTCTTCATAAAAATTTCAGTATTTTGATTAAATTTAAGAATTGTCCTTAGGCTATTTTGTTCCATTAATCTATGGGTCTTTTTGTGTCAGTACCACACTGTCTTGTTGATCACAGCTTTGTAATAGAGCTTGAAGTCAGGTATTGTGATGCCTCCAGCTTTGGTTTTGTTTTTCAACATTCCCTTGCTGATTTGGGGTCCTTTCTGGTTCCATACGAATTTTAGGGTTGTTTGTTTCAGCTCTATGGAAAATGTTGATGGTATTTTGATAAGGATTGCACTGAATGTATATATTGTTAAAATGTCTATGCTGCCCAGAGCAATGTTTATCCTTCCAATCCACGAGCATGGAATGCTTTTCCATCTCTTTGTGTCTTCCTCACATTCTTTCGTAAGTATTCTGTAGTTTTTAGAGTATAGCTCTTTTACCTCTTTGGTTAGGTTTATTCCTAGGTATCTTATGGTTTTGGGTGCAATTGCAAATGGGATCGTTCCTTAATTTCTCTTTCTACAGTCACATTGTTAGTGTATAGAAATGCAACAGATTTCTGTGCATTGATTTTTGTATCCTGCCATGTTACTGAATTCCTATATAAGTTCTAGTAACTTTGGGGTGGAGTCTTTTGGGTTTGCCATATAAAGTATCAGGTCATCTGTGAAGAGTGAGAGTTTGACTTCTTTGCCCATTTGAATGTCTTTTATTTCTTTTCATTGTCTGATTGCTGAGGCTAAGACTTCTAGTACTATGTAGAACAGTAGTGGTGAGAGTGGGCATCCCTGTTGTGTTCCTGACGTTAAGGGATAAGCTCTCAGTTTTCCTCCATTGAGAATGATATTCACTGTGGGCTTTTCATAGATGGCGTTTATGATATTGAAGTATGTTTCCTCTATCTCTACACTTTGAAGAGTTTTAATCCAGAAAGGATGCTGTATTTTGTCAAATGCTTTTTACAATAGAATATTACTCAACCATCAGAAAGGATGAATACCTACCATTTAGATCGATGTGGATGGAACTGGAGGGTATTAGGCTAAGTGAAATTAATCAGTTAGAGAGTGACAATTGTCATATGGTTTCACTTATATAGTATATAAGCAACAGCACAGAGGATCATGGAGGGAGGACTGAATAGGAAGAAGTCAGAGAGGGAGACAAACCTGGAGAGATTCGACTCTGGGAAACAAACTGGGGGTTGTGGGAGGGGAGGTGTATGAGGGAATGGGGTCAATGGGGGATGGGCATGAAGGAGGGCACGTGATTGATGAGCACTGGGTGTTATATGCAACTAATGAATAATTGAATACTACATCAAAACTAATGATGTACTATATGTTGGCTAATTGAATTTAAATAATTATCCTTGGAGTGCTGGTTGAAAACACATTATGTTTCTATGTTTACATTATATTGCATTTATAGCAATTAGAGTTTGATAATTTTAAAAAAATTATAATTTGTAATTGCTATACATAAGTTACATAATTCTACGTATTTCCATCTAGGGACATAATAGGTTTTTCATTTGTTCATGTCTAGTTTTAGACATGAATATGTCTAAAATCCAATATGATTTAGTAATATTTTCCATACGAATCCTGGACAATTTCAGACAAATTTCTAGATATCTTACAGATTTATTGCAACTGTGAATGGGATTTTATTTCATTTTCATTTCTAGCTTTTTGTTAATATAGAGAAAGCTATTTACTTTTGGATAGCTTTTTGTTAATATAGAGAAAGCTTTTACTTTTGGTTACAAATGTGATGGATGCTCACCATGAGACATTAAGTTAGGTAAAAAATCCAGAAACAAAACGAAACAAAAACCCCAAAATTTTCAGTGAAGTCTCCAGGGTTTTTGGATTTATAGTTATGCAGCTACAGCATCTATAAAGATTGTTTCTTTTTCAAATATTTGTTTTAAGTATTTACTTTTTTTCCTATAAAATTGGTGAATTGTATTTTTTTTAAGATTTTATTTATATATTTGACACAGAGAGAGAGAGATCACAAGCAGGCGGAGAGGCAGCAGAGAGAGAGGGGGAAGCAGGCTCCCCGCTGAGCAGAGAGCCCGATGCGGAACTCCATCCCAGGACCCCGAGATCATGACCTGAGCCGAAGGCAGAGGCTTAACCCACTGAGCCACCCAAACGCCCCCTAAGTATTTACCTTTTGTACCTTATGCTTGTTAATATTTCCCATAGTCCTTATAATGTATAAGGCAAGCGCTACCTACCAGAACTTCTCGTATTTTCAGATATTAAGAGTAGTTTCATTAAAATCCAGGACCAGAAGTAGTTTTAATCCTGGTTTATATACAGTTTTTATTAAGAATTATTGCTGGTTTGTATGAAATGCCAATTTGATAGCTATTAATATAATTCTTTACCTCCTTTGCCATATAATTCATTACACTAATAAGGTTAGAATTCCTGGTGTTGAATTTTTGCATTCTTGGTCTAAAACAGACTTGGTCATGCCTAGGATGTTGCAGCTTGGTTTCCATGGAAATGGGCTCCAAGACGGAGATTTACGTGTAGCAAGAACTCTGATCCATCTAGGTCCAGAGTTTCCCATAGGGCCAGCAGGCCAACCTTTCAGTTTTATCCTTGGTCTTGACTCCATCAGAATTGCCTTGGTTTGAGGCAAGGGGGCTGGCTTGCACCCCTACATCCCCAGGGAAGGGGTATAACCTTGGACCTTGGTGAGGTGGCACTCTTCATCCAAGGTCAATGCAGAGAGGAACACAGCTGAGAGCGATTCTCCACCAAACCTCCCATCAGCTGGCGCAATCCATCAATGCAAGGAGTGGGTCAGGGCTGCATGGAGATTATGTCACTATTGCAAATGGCGTTTTGATATGCTACCAGGTTCCATCATTTACATTTGTAGTCCTAATACAATCTATACTTATGGTTCTATTTTAATTAGACTGAAAATTTCTCATTTAATTTTCTGTATCTCATGGAACCTTACTACCCAAGTCTGCTTCTGGTATTTGAGGTCCTAAGAGAGCTCACCTAGGGGCTGCATGTAAATAAAGGCCAAGGAGCAGAGCTTCGGATTAACATGAGAAGGGTGGGCAAAGGGAGAGGATAGAGTGAAGAGGTGGGGAGGGAGGAGGAAGCCAGGAGAGGGGTGTGGAGTTCCAGATGTGCCACCATCGTGATCATTTGATTTTCCCCATGTGAGAAGAGCATGGGGAAATTTGTGGGGGAATTTTCTTCCCCACTCCAGATGTCTCCTTCTAGGCAGAGAGTTTAATGAGTGTTTACTCCTGGTTTTGTCCCAGGTCATGCATTTTGTATCAGTGAGAGTAACTTGACTAAATGGTAAACTTGGGAAGAATAACATGGGCATGCTCAGCTGGCCCCTTCCTTTGCTCCTCTGGGGGCCACCCTGCCAGGGAGAGAACACCGGTCTCCTCATCTTCTCTGCACTTTCAGGATGGAGTGCGTGTGTTTAATTAACTGGGAGCTGTGAAGTAGTAGCTTTGTCAGTGACTAAGACAAAGCTAGAGGTTGTAACTTCTTATGAGAGCCAGAAGGGTTTGCTGAACAGCCGTCTTCTGTGCTGGAAACATCTTAAAGGGGTAGGCAACCAGGATGGGATATTTATTATCAGGTATTCCATCAGAAGGCTCCCTACAGATCAAGTTTGCTTTTTCTACTCTTACTGTGAAAATCATACTTCAAGCTTTTGCGGCCGTTGACTCAGATTTTTTAGTTTAGTAATCTGGGATCTAGCATATCTGACGTTCTCTTCTCTGGACAGTGAATTAGTTTTTAAACAATATCCCAGTATTAAAACTATGATATATAGATATAGATATAGATATAGATATAGATTACGTGCATGATCAGATTTACTACTTGCAACAATACTATGATTTACGTGCTATAATTAACCCATTAGTAGCAACATAATTGGCTTAAATATGGTCATTTTTTAAAAAGATTTTATTTATTTGACAGACAGATCACAAGTAGGCAGAGAGGCAGGCAGACAGAGGGGGAAGCAGGCTCCCCGCTGAGCAGAGAGCCCGATGCGGGGGCTCGATCCCAGGACCCTGGGATCATGACCTGAGCCGAAGACAGAGGCTTAACCAACTGAGCCACCTAAATATGGTCATTTTTAAATAATGCTAGTTCCCTGTTTGGGAGAAAGCTTTCCAGGAGACCATTTCTAAGCCATACATGACTGCACTGGTCTCGTCCCCATCTATGAACAGCCAGAATGAGAGCACCACACACTACTGTGAAAGACAATATTAGCAAAGACAAAGGATAAAGGACTTAAACCCATTATATCTTTCTGTCTTTAACCTTCTGTTTTTATTTCAGGGCCTTAAACCCATTGAAAACAAAACAAATGCCTGACTCTCAGATTGGGTTAAAAATGAAACAAGATGGGATTGGGAGGGAGACAAACCATAAGTGACTCTTAATCTCACAAAACAAACTGAGGGTTGATGGAGGGAGGGGGGTTGGAAGAGGGGGGTGGGGTTATGGACATTGGGGAGGGTATGTGCTATGGTGAGTGCTGTGAAGTGTGTAAACCTGGCGATTCACAGACCTGTACCCCTGGGGATAAAAATATATTATATGTTTATAAAAAATAAAATTTAATAAAAAAAAAACAAAAAAAAATAAACCACTTTAGCTACATGTTCCTCTATAAGGAACGCACTTCAAGTGGTTTATATCCTTTTGTTTTTAACCTTCTGTTTTTATTTCAGGGCAGTACAAACAAACAGAAAGGTGGCATGGAGATTGATTCCAGGCATGGAATAAAATGAAATGAAGGGCTATTTTATATTGATAAATGATCCAACTTGCAACGGAGAGAAAATAGCTCATGCTAATTAATGTGTTCGGTATACCTAGATCCATAATAAAAATATATAGGAGCATAGTTAGGCATTCTTAGAGCTCTGAATTTGTGACTGCCTTTCCCGAATTCTGCTGAAGTAAGTCTGATTCCATAGTGAAAATTCTCTAGTGCTAGCGTCCTCTTGGGAAGTCCCATGGTTGCAGCTGTAATCACTGCAGAATCTGTGTTGAAAGGGACTTTCCCTTCTCACCCTTATGGATGGAGATGCTCCAGACATTTGAAGGACTTAGGAGGTTAGCAAAGAGAATTCACCTGAAGAGACAAAGCAAATATTCTAAGCCCTCATAGGGAAAACTTAAAAGACACTTGTGAAGTCTTTTCGGTTGGGAGCAAAAAGACCCATGTTTGCTTATTGCTTATCTGTTGCTGTGTAACCAGCCATCCCAATGCTCAGTGGCTTAAAACAAGAAGGCATTCTCTCTCATGGGCTGACTGGGCTTGGCTGGGTGCCCTTGCCTAGGGGTGCTTGGGAGTTGCTATTCTAACCATTTCGTTGGTGTGATTGTAAACCACAGAGGTCAGCATAACTGAAGAGTCCATAGGAACCAGGGTTCTCATCCCCACAGGATGGCACTGGGCCAGAGAAGTCTTTGTAATGGGGCTGTCCTGTGCAGGACAGGTTCATCAGCAGCATCCCTGGCCTCTACCCACAAGAGGCCAGTAGTGATCTTCTCCCCCAACCTTGTACATGACAAACAGGACTGTCTCCAGACAGGCAAATGTCCTGTGTTAGACATACCTCTCCCACCTATTTTCCATCCCAGTTAACCACAGGAAGAGTCTTAGTAATGGGACCTCCAGTGTGCCAGACATTGTAACAATCCACTTAGAACCACTCGCAAGCAGCCGACTGGGATTTAAGCTAGAGCCAAATAACTTGCCTTCTTTGCTTCCATGCCTTCCCCCAGAAGTGTCTTTCCCCTGGCTCCTGTCTGCAGAGCACTCATAAATACTTCTGGGTTGGTGTTGCATCATTCAAGAAGATTTTTGTTCCTATGAAGTGTTCATTTTAGTGTGCCTCAGTTTATCTGACACTGGATTTCCATTCTGAGCATCTGCTTTCTGAGGCCATTTGCAGTAACAAGCATCTTAATGTCCTCTCAGAGGTAAATCTGGAGATCCTGCTGCTTTTTCCTCCCTCACTTCCCCATTCCTTTGCCAGCGTTTCCTGGGATCATCTTCGAAATAAATGGTACAACTTATCAATCAAGCACATGAACCCTTTGGGTAACCCATTGGACAACTCTGGGAGCCAATAAAGAACATGGGCTTAGGATTATCCCACCCAAGTAGCCAGGGCAATGGGCTATATGTGCACAATTTTGTCAGCTCCAGGCCAGGGCAGCAGCTTAGGGTGTGAATTCTCAGGCACATTAGGCATGTGTACAAGCAGAGTAGCTTCCAGTGGCTGAAAAAGCCATCAGATGAAGACAGGAGTGTGGTGGCTGCCACTGTGTGCACCACCATGGGAAGGACCCCTAGGGGAACTGCTGGCATCTGCTGTGGTGAAATCTGGGGTCCTCATCCCTGCTGGAAACTGGGCCTAACTAACATTTCTGGAAACCTCTGAGGAACTATGTAGAAGGTGCCATACAAAGCACAGGGGAGTATAATTCTACAATATTCCATCATGCTTTGGCCAGATGGTAGCTACCTTGCAAGTCTAGATCAGTGTCTGAGCCAAAGTGGAGTGGTGGGCCCCAACAGTACTCATGGGGCAGCAATAGAGCCATCCTGGGGCAGAAAGCGAGGCAGATGTGCAGCGGGGGTGTGCAGTTGTTGGACTACACGTAGATAGCCGCTGTGGCAACCGTGGAGAAGGGCAGCCAGGAGCTTCTGAGGTGGGACAGAGACTACAAAATCCACACGCTGACACGTACATCTTTCAAAGTCTTTGGGTTCTTTCTCCATTAGAGAGAGTCTGGCATCTTGACTTCACTAAATATAGGCCAACATTGAATTCTTGTTTAGACCAACAACTGATTTACTCCTACTTGCTTGAGACCACACACTCCACCTGGACCCTTGTGACAAGAGCTCTATCACTGATAATTTTGAACCAATGCAGTTCATTTCTGCTTCCCTAGTCGAGCAACCTTATGATCTATTCCCACACACATACCCAGGTTTCAGCTGGTCTAACAAACCAAAGTTGCAATTCTGACCCTGTATAAGCTATTGCTTATGTCAGCTTCTGTCTACCGGGTATGTTGGAATGTAATGGTCTGGTCTGGAGGGAGTGAAGATTGATGGGGACGCAGAGTCCCCATAAAGGTAGCTTCCCCAGGTCAGGTAAGTACAACAGCTCTAGCCAAGGGGAGTTCTGGGTCCTCAGACAGGAGAGGAGGAGCTACTTTGGTAGAAGTGGGACTCCATGGGATTTGGAAGTTTGTGATTGAGAACAGGATCCTGGAAATCGGAAAGGGAGTTATTTGAGTGCATTGGACTTTCACCATAAGAGCCCTGATGTGCTTATGAAGCTAAGTTTTGTCATTATTTTGCCACTTGAAGGACTAAAATTTGGGCTTTTCTTATATACTGACCCTATAGCTGTAAGAGCGGATACATTTTTTTAGGGAAGTCTTGGAAGCTCTCTGATTTTCTGATGATGCCTTGCACTGAAAAATGTCTGAACATGCCACTTTTGTTCTGTAAGCTCTATCAGGACAAATGGAAACAGCCACCTCATTTTTTTGGCATCAAATACCACATAATTAAAGGTATGGGAAAACATCATTCTGGTGATTTTCTAAGTATGTGAGTCTGAATCCAATATGCATTTCTTGAAATGCCTACAGTGATGCTTTTAAGAAACAAGAGTTAGAAGGACAAAAATCTAACTTTCAGGCTCTCTGCTACAGAGTTGACAGGTGCTTCTCCCCAGAATTCAGGTCCCCACAAATATCACCCAAACGTCACAGCCCTTCCACAGGGTAATGGGGGATCAGGAGGATGCTGCTCAGGCTTGTATTTGGCAAGCACATGCGTTAGAGGTAAAGAAATGGGTTCTGTTTCTGTTCTACTTTTTCAGGCTTGCAGGAACAGATTTGTCAGAGTCCCTTGCCCCTAGGGTTCTAGATTTATATTCTATTAACAAGAAATAGTTACTAGATATCTAGCCCCCAAGACACAGGGGAGAGCAAAATAAATAACCACCAGCACAAATGTAGTTTTTTTGTTTTGGGGAAAGACAAACCAATGAATATGTTCCTGCCTTTGTTGGCTTTAAAATGTGGAAGTTGTATAGTGGTAGGTGTGAGGGAGGAGGCAGATGTCCCAATTTTAGCAAGGGAATAGGATAGGAAAAGAACTGTTTTTACCAAAGAACTTTGATCTTGAACTTTGATTTGTGCAAAATGTATGTAGAGATAATTGGGTTAAAATTAGTGTTCAGCAATTGTGAAGTTTCGAAAGTAATTGGAAAGATGCCTTCTCAACAATCAATTACAATACTTAATTGGAGACACGAAATTTCCATTGCTAAATTTGTCAGACACTTATTTTAGAATCCTTTATTTATGATACGTTTGATACTTTTGTGACTTGGCCAAGTTGGATGTTGGAGAAACCTCAGAGTTTCTTCACTATTTACTTAGATCAGTGATTCATGGCTTCCAAGTACCCTAGCATGAATACAATGATAATCCACTATTAAATATAAAGGTATAGGCTTTAGCTTAAATTTTTATTTCTCTTTTAGGAATTCTTCCCTAGAACAATCAGACTTGGGCTTAGAAAGAAAAGCTTTTGGAACTCAGTAGAAGCAACAAAAACAAGTAAAAATATTTCTAAGGTTTAAACTTGCTTGAGGCTATCGTCTCGCAGTACAAAGGAGATGGAGGCCAATTGGTTAGCTCAGTTCTCTTTACCTTTCAGAAGTCCCATATTAAAGTAGATTTGTACTGTTTAGTATTTCTCTAATTAATTGGAAAGTGAAAATATGTAGTGTAATACAAGTAGGAAATTTAAAATTTCACTTTGACAGTTGTCAAGTGTGGTAGATGTTGCTAACTGCATTGGGGAAAATTTTTCTAGTAAAGCACTAACAGGCTTTAAAAATTGAATGGTGATTCTGATTTCTTCTCTAATTCCTACAAAAGTGCTATTAATGCAAAAGTGAATTATAGGTATAACCAATATGTGCACTAGAAGTAAATTTTAGATATTTGCAGTAAAGTTGAAATAACTGCCCATGATGTAGATTTCAGAATGTTTGTGGATTTCTATAGAAACCCAAGTTTATAGGACATTACTTCGTTTGTTATAAGAATATGTTAATACACCTTTTGTACATGGTCATACCAGAAAAGGCTATTGGATTATAGTATTTTTGTGGACTTTATTATAAATAGTAAACAAGTCTAGTTCATATGAACTTTGAGTTTTTTTTAAAAATGGCAACATTTGTCACTTTTCCCCTAAATGCTTTTGCTAGTAATTAAATTCCTTGATTCTCCATCTCTCCATATTCCCTCCTCCAGGACACTAAGAAATTGTGGTTTAACACCAGCATTTCCTGTGAAAAAACAATTGAGATAGTGGATGGATTTTTGTCCACAATATGGGATAATCTTTAGATAACTGGTCCAGACACTTCAGAAACACCAATGTCATTTAAAAAAAAAAATTCAGGTTCATATGTAGTTTTTTTAAAATTTTATTTTATTTTTTCAGTGTTCCAAGACTCATTGTTTATGCACCACATCCAGTGCTCCATGCAATACGTGTCCACCTTAATACCCACTGCCAGGCTCACCCAACCCCCCACTCCGCTCCCTTCCAAAACCCTCAATTTGTTTCTCAGAGTTCATAGTCTCTCATGCTTCCTCTCTCCCCCCAATTTCCCCCAATTCATTTTTTCTTTCCTTCTTCTAATGTCCTCCATATTATTCATTATGCTTCACAAGTAAGTGAAACCATATGATAATTGGCTCTCTCTGCTTGACTTATTTCACTCAGCATAATCTCCTCTAGTCCTGTCCATGTTGCTACAAAAGTTGGGTATTCATCCTTTCTGATGGAGGCACAATACTCCATAGTGTATATGGACCACATCTTCCTTATCCATTCATCCGTTGAAGGGCATCTTGGTTCTTTCCACAGTTTGGCAACTGTGGCCATTGCTGCTATGAGCACTGGGCTACAGATGGCCCTTCTTTTCACTCCATCTGTATCTTTGGGGTAAATACCCAGTAGTGCAATTGCACGGTCATAGGGAAGCTCTATTTTTAATTTCTTAAGGAATCTCCACACTGTTTTCCAAAGTGGCTGCACCAACTTTCAGTCTCACCAACAGTGTGAGAGGGTTCCCCTTTCTCCATATCCTATCGAACACTTTTTTTTCTGATTATTCAGTATTTAAGTTTTTGTTTAAGTAATTAAAGTATTATAAATAAAGCACTACCTGGTGCCCTGTCCCTGAGCTCCACCTCTGGATGCCTCTTTTCGTTTTTGTTTTTGTTTTTTTTTAATTTTTTTATTTTTCAGCGTAACAGTATTCTTCTCCCAACACTTTTCTTTACTGTCTTGTTAAGTTTTGGCCATTCTAACCAGTGTCATTTTTAAAAAATGAAGGAGACTTTTGAGACCAAAAACAGCCATTGCAGGAGCTCCTTTCTTTAGTTTGAGGAACAACCTCTGAAAATTTACTCTTCTAGAAGAACAGGGAGAGCACTGGGAAAAATCTGTCAGAAATCTTGCCCCCCCCCCCCACTTTTAAGAACTCTTGAGATTAGTCAAATGCTTCCAAGAATCTGAGGAGCATTTCTTCATGAAAAAAAATGCCTCAATCTCTGTTATAGCAGTGAGCGTCAGTGCATTTTCCCATCCCCTTCTCCCAAACACTACAACAGCTTTGCAACTATGGTGTCTGTGAGAACTAGCAACCCAGAAGCCACTGGAAGAAATAGAATGATTTGGAGTTCGAAGTGTCCTCATAACCCCATCCACAGAGAATTTTCACTATTTGGCCTGAAACACCACCAGAAAGCTCCATTCTCAGGATTAGTTGTGACCAGTCCTATGCCAGGGTATTTGTTGAAAATAATCAGCAGCAATTATGATCATCAGTGATGTGTGAGGCATCATTACCAGTTGGAGATAATAAAGCCTAAAGCAAAAAAACTTAAGAGAAGAAATGGGGAATGAGAGGTCTATACAAGGATTCAAAAGGCTCCAACATATTCCTGGGAATGTAGATGGTCACACAGAGATGAGAGCCATGGCGTACCAGGGAAGACCTGAGAAGGTCCTAATCTCTCACCTCTAGCTGATCTTGGCCCTGTGCTAACAGGATGTAAAGGCTGAAGGAAAGTAATATTCTGTCTTCCAGGGCACTGATAGCTTGATCCACCACATGAAGATTCACTTAGAAAAAGCTAGAGACTTATAGGCTCAGGCATTTAAAGAAATCTGTCCAATTATTAACTGATTCATGGTTGTACATGACAGCTTAGTGAAGCCTCTGTTCAAATAGTACTTCTTTTACAAGTTTAATCCAAGAAAGCAAAAACAGTAGGAACAGCAACAAAAAGCAACAACAAAGATCGGGGGAGAGGAAGATCTGCCTTCCAGTTAACATGTCCAATATAACAAATTACAGAACTCACAAATAAGTAGCATGAACCAAAGCCCCCCAATCCCCAAAAAAGAAGGTAGCTGATTAACTGTCCCAGAGGAAGCAAAGAGGTTGGACACATTAGGTGTAGGCTTTAAACCAGCTGTTGTA
Source organism: Enhydra lutris kenyoni (assembly GCF_002288905.1). Classification (NCBI taxonomy): domain Eukaryota; kingdom Metazoa; phylum Chordata; class Mammalia; order Carnivora; family Mustelidae; genus Enhydra; species Enhydra lutris. Next base: position 4,028,545 of record NW_019154098.1, read on the forward strand.
AATATATTAGAAGAACAAAAGACCTGTCTAAAAACTAGAAGAGAACAATGTCTTGCCAAATATTGTTAAGAGATAAAAGTTATAGGAAAACCAAATTACAGAGTGGAAAAATAACTGAAAAAGATTACCTGCTGCTCAGTTCTTGTAAAGTGGCAGAAGCATCAGCAAACTTGAAAAACACAGAATTTGAAATTATCCAGTTTAATTCACTCAGTGGGACTCTAAGGTCTCCAACTGCTACTGTCAAGATGTCTATTTCTTCCCTTAATTCCATCAGTTTAATATATTTTGTCCTTAGATGCCTAAATGTTTATATTTTCACAATGAACTTTTAATTAACATATTGTGTCCTTGTCTTTTATAACCTTTGATTTAAACCTATTTTATCTTCTATTAGTATAGCCATTCTTGCTCTATTTTGGTTACTATTTGAAAGTAAAAGGATGGAAACTGATTTCATGCAGTCTATTTAGGTCTTTGGATTTAAGGTGACTCTCTTGTGGACACCATATAGTTGGACTTAAAAGATTTATTCTGCCAATCCATCTTTTCATTGGGAAGTTTAAGATTTGAAAGTGTGCATGAGTATATGAGCAGGGGGAGGGGCAGAGGGAGAGAATCCTCAAGCAGACTCTCTACTGAGTGTGGACACCACCATGGGAGTCCATTCCAGGACCCATGACTTGAACCAAAATCAAGAGTTGGATGCTCAACAGACTGAGCCTCCCAGATACCCCTCATTGGAAAGTTTAACCCATTTACATTTAAAGTAATTTTTAAGAGATTTCTGTCATTTCCCTTTTATCTTTTGTGGTACCTGTTTCCTGCATTAGTGTCTTTTGTTTTAGTTGATTTTATAGTAAAGCATTTGAATTTTATTCATTTCCTTTTATGTAATACTCTATAATATTCTTTTTGATTTACCATTGGAATTGCATTTAGCATGCTGGTGCTTTGACATTCTAATTTGAATTTATGCCAGTTTAACTTCAATAGTATATAAAAACTGCTTCTTTGGGCTATCCCTACTCCTTTTGATTTTACTGAAGATGTAATTTTATGACCTTAACAGTGTGTGCCCCCAAACAGATTAGTAATTTAAAAGATTAATTCATTTATACCTTTATGTAGAAAAAGTGGAATCAACATGTTTATAATGCTGGCTTTCATAATTGCCCATTTGACTTTATAGAGATCTTTGTTTCTTTATATGGGCTCTAGTTACTGTCTAGTGCCCTTTCATTTAATCTTGCAGGACTTCCTTGAACATTTCTTAGAGGACATTTCTTGGTTGTTAACTCCCCAGCTTTTGTTTTTCTGAGAATGTCTTAATTTATGCCTTATTTTTAGAGGATAATTTTTTCAGATATAGAATTCTTAGTTGACTTATCCAGAGAGCTAAGAGAAGGGGGAAAAAAAACAAAAAACTATTCAGCCTACCACTTTTATCTTCCAAAGTTTCCAATGAAAAATCTGCTGTTAATCTTATTAAGGCCTCCTTGTATGTGGTAAGTCATTTCTCTTGTCACTTAAGATTCTCTAGTTCTTTTACAGATTTTATTTACTTTAGAGAGTGGAAGAAGGGACAGAGGGAGAGGAAGAGAATCCCAAGCAGACTTGATGTGGAGCTTGATCTCATGACCCTGAGATCATGATCTGAGCTGAAACCAAGAGTTGGATGCTTATCCAGCTGAGACACCCTGGTGTCCCAAGATCCTTTCTTATAAAAATTTATAATGTATGATGAATTCAAAGAGGCCCACACTAAGACACATAGGAACATCCAGGAAGCTTCATAAACTCTAAGCATATCAAATTTGGGAAGACTTTAGGCATTTTTTCAAATATTCTCTGTGCCCCTTTATTACTCTTGTCCTACTGGAATTCTCAGTGCACATGTTGGCTCACTTGGTGGTGTTCCAGAGATTCCCTTAGGCTCCAAGTCTGACAAAAAAAGAATAAAAGTAAATTTTCATAGTCCTATCTTTAAGTTCAGATTCTTCTGCCTGCTCAAATATGTATTTGGATCTCTCTAGTGAGTTTACTTCTGTTACTATACTTTCCAGCTCCAGAAAATGTTGGTTTCTTTTTAGGTTTTATATTTCCTTATTGATATTTCTATTTTGCACATACTTTTTTTTCCCAACAGGAAGAGGAGGAGTTTAAATAATAGAGTGTGGTACAACAATGGCTATTTGCCTCTGTTCACCCCTCTATGCAAATACCAGGGATCTGTTGCTTCTGGTCAGATACCAAGAGCATAGATCCTTGATATTTGGAGGACAGAGTACTTTTTGTCCCCAAAGGCTGCGTGTGAGCTGCCCAAATCTCAGTAAGTCCTTTGAGGATATGAACAAATGGGTTCTAAAGGCAAACACAGACAAAAATTCAGAATAGTCAATACAATACTGAAGAATGAACAGAAGTTGGAGATCTAACATTACCCACTTTCAAGACAACATAGTTACTGTGATCAAGACAGTGTGGTATTTGTGAAAAAGTAGACAGATTGAGGGCAGTAAAGAGAAAGCCCAGAAAGAGATATACACAAATATAGCTTACCCTTTCTCCTTTGTCTTTGTTTTGTTGTGAAAGGTCTTTTCAACAGATAGTGCTGAACAATCGAATGTCCACACATTAAAAAAAATATTTGTGTATAGGAGTGTAGACACAGACCCTACACCTTCCACAAATTCAATATGGGTCACAGACCTAACTGTAAAATACAGGACTATAAGATTTTTAGAGGATAACACAGAAGAACTATCAAGGTGATTTGCAGCTTGGTGATAAGTTTTTCATGGATTGTGCTTTTGATGTAATATGTAAAAAATTCAGTAAATTGGACTTTGTTAAGATGAAAACTATGTGGCTGTCTTTCATTTTCTTAACAGTTATCACAGTCTTGGAAGATGTTGAGTTTTAAGAAGATTTTTATATTTTGGATACAAGTCCTTTACCAGATGTGTTTTTGTAAATAAAAAAGGCAACCAAATTAAAAAAAAATGGTTAAAAGAACTGAACAGGTATCTCAGCAAGGAAGATCTACAAATGACAATTAAGTATATGAAAGGATGTTCAGCATTACTTGTCATTGGGGAATTGCAAACTAAAACAGTGAGATACTGCTACATACATATTAGGTTAAAAAGAAAACTGAAAAATAAGATTTCAGCAAGGATGCAGAGCAGAACCTTGAATGTATCATTGCTGGGGCAAGGGGCTCCAGGGGTTGAAAATGGTGTGACCACTTTGAAAGACAGTTTGATAGCTTCTTACAAATGTTAACGTGTCCTAACGCAGAATCCAGCAATTGTGCTCCTAGATATTTCACCCCCATTTTTTTGATTTCACACAAAATTCTGCACATGTGAAGGTTCCTCAAGAAATTAATAGAATTATCATATGATCCAGTAATTCTACTATTTACCCAAAGAAAATGAGAACATTAGTTCAAAAAGATAGGCACCCCTATGTTCATTGCAGCATTATTTACAATAACCAAGATACAGAAGCAGTCCAAATGTCCATTGGTAGCTAAATGGGTAAAGATGTGGTATATATACCCACACAATGAAAATGTTACTCATCCATAAAAGGAATGAAATCTTGCTATTTACAACAAGGGTGGAACTAGAGGGTATTATGCTAAGTGAAATAAGTCAGGGAAAGAAATACTACATGATTTTATTCATGTGTGGGATTTATGAAACAAAAGACCAAAAAAAATAACGATCAGGATTTTTAAATACAGAGAATAAACTGGTGGTTGCTAGAGGAGGGGTGGGTGGGTGGGTGAAAAAAAGGGGATTAACAGTACATTTATTATGATGAGTGCTGAGAAACCTATAGAATGGATTTGTCAAGACCTGTAAAACTTTAAAACATACAGAATAAATCTTAATGTACACAAACTAGAAAGTCACTTAGTAGGTTAGGAAAGCCTAGGCAAGAAGGCAAACTGACAAGAATCTCACAATAGTGTATGTGTATGAAATCCTTTCTGGAGAGGACAAGGGGAAAGGTCATGATCCAAATAACATGAATGGAGGCTTTACAGATCAAGGTAAAAGGAACAGCATAAGAACACACTGTAGTCAAGGAAGTGGTTTCCCATGTGGGTATATGTAACAATCCCAACAGTGCTATACATGTACTAGAAGTGAGCAGTTAAGTAAATGGACAGTGAGTTGTGGGAGGCAGACTTCTCGGATTCCTGGCTACCAGGTTATACAAGACCAAGGAGTGGTGAGGATAGGCAAGAATGGCATGGACCCTACATCTCATGGTATATTTGGTCATGACCGGGATGTTGGAATGTGATGAAATAAAGCACGGAGGAAAGCTGAAGGAGTTTGAGGAAAATAAACATGTAGTACTGGGGTGGGGGGAAGTTACCAAAGTATGTGGGAACCAACCATCACATAGGGGCAAAGTTTCAGTTGTCTAGGAGACCAATGGAAAGGGCAACGTGTTGTATATGCTGAATGAAGGCTTAGGAAAATTTAAGATGCTCCAGTTATTGAAAAGTAAGAGGCCTCCAGCTGATTTCTCTGGTCCTAGGATGCATCCCAGGGCCTGAATTTCTACATTGCTGTAGGTGTTTACAGCTGGAGTCATGAGCCAGGACTTCGTAGTCCAGGGTGGTCTTGGCCATCCATGGGACCAGTGCCAATTTGGCAGAGGATTACAGTTTCTGGGGTGTTAGACTTATCTGAATCCCTCCCCTGTGCTGGAGCATAGAAGCCAGCCATGGAGGCGCCATCTGTTACCATAGCCTCTGACCCCAGGATCTTGTTCACACCTAGAGCCATAAATCTATCTGGCTTTGTGTTTGGTAGAAGATACTAAAATATTAGGATATTGGCTTGAGGAAAGCACTGTGTGAAAACCTATAAAAATACTGGATGCAAAGTTTAAGTGAGAGAAGTGACTTATTAGCATGATTATCTTCCATGTAATATTTGGGATATACTTCTACTAAAACAGGTTTTTCTGTAATGGAAATTTAACTGGGTACCCTATGTTTTATCTGGCAATCCTCTTGAAAGGGGAAGGCTATAAAATAAGTAAATATGTAAGGTGGAAGGTTTTATTTCAGAACAACAGTGTCCTTGGAGCAAAACATGCAAAAACTCCTATTACCCTCTCTGAGTCCAAAGGGCTATGCTAAATTGGACCCTCCTATTTATTTAGCACCAACTAAGTAGACTGGAGAGTTTATTAATGTGGACCAAACTTCAAACTGAAATGAATAGGAAGAAAACGTAATATCGCCAGTAAGGTATAACATATGATTTGGTGACCAATTATATCCCGTCAATCAGAAATCTCCACTTAGAAAGGGCTTTTTCACCCTATTAGTCTCTTTCTATCTTTTGAGTTGGGCTTGGAGTCACTCTTAGGCCAGATATCCAGCTTTCTGTTATTTATTTTTTAAACAAATTCCAAACAGTCGACATGGTATGGTTAGTACATTCTGTACAAGTGATATAGCCACATGTAAAAAGCTGGGGATAAAGCTGTGTCCTGCTGAGTGTTAAGTTTGGAAATAGCAAGTGGTGGCCAGGATTCTGAAGTCTGTAGATAATTGGCCTTAAACTCTGCAATAAAATCCTATAACCTGGGCTCACTGCATGAAACCAGGGCTGTAAGAGAAGTGGATTTTTAAAACTATCGCTGTGGGGCCCTTTCAATGTTTATACTGGGCCTTAATATAGATGACTGCCCCAGTCATACTCAACCAGTTCCAGTCCTAATTCACTCAAGCCATTTTCCCCATTCTTTCTCACATGCTAGGTGTTATACAAAACAGTGCATCTCCTTCCACCATCCAAGCTACAAGGCTTATTACAACCGACTAAGCCCCACCCCCAGAGTTTGATTCGATAGGTCTGGGATAGGGCCCATGAGTTTGCATCTCTAGAACATTCCCAGAAGATATTGATGCTGCTGGTCTGGCAACCACCCTTGGAGAATCACCAGTCTAACTTTACCATTACTACCAATAATCCACTTATCTCCAGCAATGGGATCCTTGTCTGGCTGGTAAGTGATCCACCCTCAAAGATCCCATTCTGAAACTCTGCTTCCCAGGAGGACTTCTGGTAACCACTGTCTTGCATAGAATATTCCAGAAACATGGAAGGAAGATGCATGCAAGTGGCTTAGGAAGGGAAATGCTTCCAGAAGGAATTAGCAAGGGAGTGGAGATGAGCAGCATAAGGAAGGGGAAGCCAAGCAAGGATAAAATTTCACATAAAACCCCATTGTGGGGGCACCTGTGGGTGGCTCAGTGGGTTAAGCCTCTGCCTTCAGCTCAGGTCATGATCTCAGGGTCCTGGGATTGAGCCCTTCATTAGGCTCTCTGCTTAGTGGAGAGGCTGCTTCCCCCCTCTCTGTCTGCTGCTCTGCCTACTTGTGATCTCTCTCTCTGTTAAATAAATAAATAAAATCTTAAAAAAAAAAACCCATTGTGGTAAATGCTACTCATGCTGCCCCTCGCTGTGCATGAAGGGCAGAGTCCAGGAGAGATCAAGCACAGTTCCCAGCTGTCCTCTCCCATTAGGGTCAGATACTTAGCTCTCCCAGCAATGATATGTGATCTCTCACATGGAACCAGGGAAGCTCATGTGAGCCTTAGTGTCCAGGGTTTTTATTGGAGGTAGGCATGGGATGGCCACACATGTGTGGGACCTCAGTACTCAGACTTTCCAGAGGTCAAGCTGTTATTTATGGTCCAAGTCCCCCACCACAAAACTCATCGTTAGCATAGATTATCTAGTGTGACTCATGGCCCCTAAGTAAACAAAAACACATGCATCAGGCAGGACATCCCAAGGTGTTAGAGATTGTCTCACAGAAGCCAGGCTGGGGCCAAACCCCTCTTTAGCATATGTAGGGTGTAGACAACTCAGAAGTACTGGGTTAGTCCTTTAGTACATATGCACAATTCTTCCTTCAAAGTTGAAGCACCAGTTTGTAGGCAATACTTTGATTCCTGGGTTCATGGCAGTATCAATCACAGTCCATCCGTTTTACATTTAAAACCCACTTGTTTGGTACTCCATTACAGGAAGGTCTCAGGTTCAAAGTAGACTGCATCAGGAGGTGGTCACTCAAAAGGCTTCAAATAGGCATGTCTCCCATTTGCTATCACTCTCAGTGACCTACTTGTGGTTTTGTCTTTCTTCTTGATTCTAGAAGTCTAAGTACTTCTAGATGTAGGGGCACTGGCTCTCAAAAGGGGAATGTTTGTGTCAAGGGACACAGCAATACCCTATTTAAAAATGAGCAGTGATTACTGCCTGAGCACTCAAGGCTCCTTAAGTTAAGGGGCCAGCAGACAAGAGACACCATCTTGGCAGGGGTAATTGGTTTTAATCTGGAGGGAGCAGGGCTGCTCTTCTACAGTGGGACAGGAAAGAATATGTTTGGTGCCTAGGCAACCTACTTGTACATTTCATGGCAATCCCTTCATCTGTTTTGATTACAAAGGGGGTAAGTGCAAAGCATCCATGGCCTCAGAAAAATGGGATTTCAGCCCAGGTCCATGGGAGGTGAGGACATCATTCATGCCACCAAGAAAGCCACCAAGACCAGCAGAGGTATAGAAGGGTAAGAGAAATCTGGAATGTAGAGGAGGGTGACACTACTTATCAGTTGAAGCCCCAAAAGTAACTCTTTCACAGGATTTAATTTGTCTCTAACTTTCTATTTTTTCTTCTATATTTTCCTCTGGAAAAGTCCTATTGGAACTCTACAGGAATTTTCCTGAGAACTTACTCCAAGAAGTGGCTCTGGGTGGTGCAAAGGCAATGGTGGATATGGTCATATTTTGTCCACATTCCTCCCTAGAAACAAAGAACTTCTGCCCCACAGCTACTTGAAGTGCTACAGGAAGAAAATGTTACCACTTATGGAACTGTCTCAGCTAACGAGATCTTTGCTTAGGGTTGAGCACCATTCCCAGTGATACATTCCAGTGGAGAGTACCACTGACCCTACAGGGAATTTGAAGCTGGGATTATGATTCAGAGTTATCTTAACATGGGGTGAGAGGGACAGACCTGTATGCTCTTAAGTGATAAGTCAGCTTCTCCTCTGCCCAGTCCTGCTGGATCAATCCTTCTCCAGATGTTGCTTCCAATAGCACTCCATGGTACACTTCCTGTGTGTTCATCTTTGTCTCAAAAACTGACTTCCTGGAAAGCTCAGTCTACAACAGCATTTGCCCTTGAAGACTAGGGACAGGCTCATCCAAATTCGCAAGCTCAGGCTGTAGTAATTTTCACCCGGGTGGAAAATTTGTGTAGTCCTAGACATTGTATAAGTGCAGGTCTCCTCTTCAGGGATGATCCATGACAGAGAAGCCACAGTGATGGCCAAAGAGGCTTCATCCTGGAGGACCTGGCCTAAGAGGGAAAAGGGACCTTGTCTTCAGAGATTCAGGTGTGGAGGAGGAGAGGACTACTGTTAAGGAATAGATGGCTCTTCCTGTCAAAACAACTCCAGCCCCCTACAACTCAAAGAGGGAACAACTGCTTTACTGAAAGTGGATCCTTCATTACTGAACCCTGAGATTAATCAGATCTGAAAACATTGACAGCATCTGACATATTTTTCAATGTCCAGGGATTTCAGAGGCAACCTCAGCATGGGTAATAACTGCATCTATCTGATACGGTTATTGAACCAAAACTTTACTATCAGCTCATTAAGGTTGAGGGTTGAAGCCCGTTCCACCAAGGTAACCTAATATGCATGCATGGTCTTGCCAAACACCTCTTCCAATATCCTCAGCTATTCTAGAATTAAGATTATGTGCTTCTCTCATCTTGGTTTACTGATATGAGATCCTTTGGGAGTACCATAGTTTAATCAGATGGATCCTAAATAGTTCCAGTTGATGGTCTCCCAGAAAACATTTTAAAATTGATGTAAAATTTATATAACATAAAATTCACTAATTTAGCCATTTAAAAGTATACAATTCAGTGGCATTTAGTATATCCACAATGTTGTGCAGCTATCACTGCTACCATAATGTTTAGATCACCCCAATAAGGAACCCAAACCAATTATTTCTTCACATGGATTTGAGTTAAAATCTAGTGTCCTTTAAGTCTGAAGGACTTGGTTTATCATTTCTCATGTGGTAGATCTAGTAATGACAGACTCCCTCAGTTTTTGTTTATCTGGAAATATCTTAATTTCTTTTTGGTTTTGGAGGATAGTTTCACCAGATATAGAATTCTTTGATGGGTTTTTTTTCTTCCCCTTTTGGTACTTTAAGTCTATCATCCCACAGCCTTTTGGCTTCCATGATCTGCTGAGAAATCAGTTGTTAATCTAACTGGAAGATACCCTTGTACATGAGGAGTTGATCACATTTTTGTCCTTTGCCTTTTGACAGTTTGATAATGCATCTTGATATAGAACTCCTTGGAGTTCATTGAAATTTTTGGGTAATAGATTCATGTCTTTTCATCACATTTGGGGATATTTTGTCCCTATTTCTTGAAATTTGTGCTCCTTGCTCACTCTCCTATATGTATCTTGGTATGCTTGAACAAAGACAATGAGCAGGCCTGCAGGTTGGCCAGATGTTTATTTTGGTTTCTACATATCTGAGACTGAATTTAGGCTTTCAAGAGATTTCCATGAAGGGCTTGCTTGATTCAAGAGAAAACAAGGCCAATTCTTCTACTCCCCTCTCTCCATCTTAGGAAAATTTTAACACTTGAGTTTTTTTTTTTCCCCTCTAAGATACCATTTTAATGCAAAAGAAGATGGAAAATCCACTTCTTGCTCTATCATCCACTATTACCAGCTCCCACTCTGCATTATGGGCAATATTTGAAGAAGTCTTCATCTTTATACCTGCTACTCCAACCCTTAGTGGAATACATGGTCAGTCTTCTACCATGCCCCTTGAATCACCATGCCACTAGTTCTCTGCATCCTGGGATGACATCCTGGAGGCTGCATATTCTTTGGAGGCAACCCATGGGCTGAAGAACCCACTTTTGTAACATGGTAAGCTTAGAATTAACATCTCACCAGAGGTACTATTTAATAAATGACTAGTAAATGTCATGAGTATATATAACTCATATTTCTCAGTCCAGGATAATTCTGAAGTTATTTGTTTTATAGCAATTCCTAGAGCTTTTATGAAGGGTTAATCTCTAGTCTATCCCTGTAGCAGCTGGTTTATTAGGACCCCCCCTGCCCCTCTTACTGGTGAGTCCTTCCTTTCCCTGTATCACCTTCCTAAGTCCTTCATTAGCACTTCTTCACACTTAAAGTAAACCCTTGTTTCAGGGTCTTACATAAATCTTAGGGCCTGATTTTGGGGAATCCAGCAAAGAAAATGGTATAAGCCTAATTCTGCTGAAACTCAGCAAAAGATTTGATCCTGGCTATTGATGTACTTTGCTTTAAGATCAGATGTTAGTTCCTTCTTCAAATGTCACATGTGGAGGGAGAACTAGTAGTAGCAGGAGAATCCAAAGGAAAATTGCTCCTGCTATAGAGCATTATCAGAGCATAGTTTTGATTGTAAGTGAATTAGAATGGTATTGGTCACTAGCTGTGGAAGAAGCCAACTTGAAACAGTGAGGGACAGGACAACCTCAGCTAAGATTTACTGAGTGTCCAACTTGTATAGAGACAAAGGGAACAGGAAGTTTTTGAGGACAAAGATGTTACAGCTAACCAAAGCCCATCAATCCCAACCCTGTTAAGTCATGTTGCTCTCATAGGTTCCCCCTCACACACACCTCTCAAGTCCCTTCACATTAGAAGCCTCTTAACAGCTGAAGCCTTGTCCATCTTGTTCACTGATGCATCCCTTATACCTAATGCCTGGTAGATCGGGTCAATTGACTAAGGGGTTAATGAATCTAGAAGTCAATTGTGTAGATAACCACAAGATAGGAGAACTTTCTGGGTGCAGGGGAATGCTGGAATCAGCATGAAGGTAAAGAGGGATATGATATCTTTTCACAAGCCCATGACAAACACTCTGCCTTCAGAGGCTCCCCTTGTTCCCTGAAAGGAGAAGAGCACCAATATAAAACAGGTCCATCGATAGTGTTGCTTTCGGTAACAGCCTTCAGTGCTTAGCTGATGGTTAGGGAAGTTAACACGCCGGATGCCCTCAGCTGAAGACTTCAACATCACCTTTGCCTCTCTCTTAGCACATACATGCCTGTTCCCACTCACCTACTTGAGATCTGTATAAACTATTCCCCACAGGAAATAAACTCTAGAACACTGCATCATATTCAAGTAAAATGGCTCATTCTTTGATTAGATGCTTAAGTGACCGGGAAGTCTGCTGTCATGGTCTTAGAGTCATGTGCTCGTTCTTAAAGCTCATGTGGCAATCAGATCAAGGATCCTATGCAAAAATCTTATGAGTGTTCCTGGCACTGACCCCAGTATTCCACTTTTATTTGTTCCTCCCAATGCTGTACTTTAAGTGAACATATGCAGTGTTCCCTATCATAGTGGCAGAACCCACCTGTAGGGCCAAGCTTGGCTGCTCCCCAAAATGGTATTGGTCTGCATTCATTCATTGTCCTGCAAACAATCTTAGGAGTCCATTAACACCATCAACCCTATAAAATAACACAGCATACTGGACTCAGACCTCAGAAGCCTAGATGTTACTAAAAATTTTAATTCTCAGAGATGTACATGCTCTTAAGTGGCCTGAAACCTAGATTTTTAAAGCCAAAAGTGTTTTTAATTTGAGATGACGCTGGGTTATAGACTTTTTGATAAGACTAAAATACCACTTATTCAACACTTCAGAATAAGAATGCCAAAACCGATTTCATCTGAGGGAGAGTCAAGATGGCGGAGAAGTAGCAGCTGAGACTACTTCAGGTAGCGGGAGATCAGCTAGATAGCTTATCTAAAGATTGCAAACACCTACAAATCCAACGGGAGATCGAAGAGAAGAAGAACAGCAACTCTAGAAACAGAAAATCAACCACTTTCGGAAAGGTAGGACTGGCGGAGAAGTGAATCCAAAGCGACGGGAAGATAGACCGCGGGGGGAGGGGCCGGCTCCCGGCAAGCGGCGGAGCAACGGAGCACAAAATCGGGACTTTTAAAAGTCTGTTCCGCTGAGGGACATCGCTCCACAGGCTTAACCGGGGTGAAGCCCACGCAGGGTCAGCGTGGCCTCAGGTCCCGCAGGTCACAGAAGGATCGGGGGCGTCTGAGTGTCGCAGAGCTTACAGGTATTAGAACGGGGAAGCTGGCTACAGAGACGGAGCCGAGGAGTGACTCTCAGCTCGGGGTTACCTTGAACCGGTCGCAGGCTCGGTCAGCTCGGAGCGCGGCCGGAGGCAGGGTGACGGGAGTAAATCGGCGCTGTTCTCTGAGGGCGCACTGAGGAGTGGGGCCCCGGGCTCTCGGCTCCTCCGGGCCGGACACCGGGAGGCCGCCGTCTTCATTCCCGCCCTCCGGACTCTACGGAAAGCGCTCAGGGGACAAAAGCTCCCGAAAGCGAACCCGAGCGGATTACTCAGCCCGGCCCCGGGCAAGGGCGGTGCAACTCCGCCCGGGGCAAAGACGCTTGAGAATCACTACAGCAGGCCCCTCCCCCAGAAGATCAACAAGAAGCCCAGCCAGGACCAAGTTCACCTGCCAAGGAGTGCAGCTTCAATACCAAGGAGAGCAGCGGAATTCCACAGGAGGAGAAAGCAAAGCACGGAACTCATGGCTTTCTCCCCATGATTCTTTAGCCTTGCAGTTAATTTAATTTTTTTTCTTTTTCAATTTATTTTTCTCTTCTGCTAAATTTTTTTAACTTTTACCCTTTCCTTTTTTAACGTTTTTTAACTAGTTTATCTAATATATATATTCTTTTTTTCCTTTTTATATTTTTTCTTTATTGGTTTTCTTTTTTTAATTGTTTCTTTTTTTTTTTTTCTTCTTTCTGAACCTCTTTTTATCCCCTTTCTCCCCCCTCACGATTTGGAATCTCTTCTGATTTGGCTAAAGCATATTTTCCTGGGGTTGTTGCCACCCTTTTAGTATTTCACTTGCTCCTTCATATATTCTTATCTGGACAAAATGACAAGGCGGAAAAATTCACAAAAAAAAGAACAAGAGGCAGTACCAAAGGCTAGGGACCTAATCAATACAGACATTGGTAATATGTCAGATCTAGAATTCAGAATGACGATTCTCAAGGTTCTAGCCCGGCTCGAAAAAGGCATGGAAGATATTAGAGAAACCCTCTCCGGAGAGATAAAAGCCCTTTCTGGAGAAATAAAAGAACTAAAATCTAACCAAGTTGAAATCAAAAAAGCTATTAATGAGGTGCAATCAAAAATGGAGGCTCTCACTGCTAGGATAAATGAGGCAGAAGAAAGAATTAGTGATATAGAAGACCAAATGACAGAGAATAAAGAAGCTGAGCAAAAGAGGGACAAACAGCTACTGGACCACGAGGGGAGAATTCGAGAGATAAGTGACACCATAAGACGAAACAACATTAGAATAATTGGGATTCCAGAAGAAGAGGAAACAGAGAGGGGAGCAGAAGGTATATTGGAGAGAATTATTGGAGAGAATTTCCCCAATATGGCAAAGGGAACAAGCATCAAAATCCAGGAGGTTCAGAGAACCCCCCTCAAGATCAATAAGAATAGGTCCACACCCCGTCACCTAATAGTAAAATTTACAAGTCTTAGTGACAAAGAGAAGATCCTGAAAGCAGCCCAGGAAAAGAAGTCTGTAACATACAATGGTAAAAATATTAGATTGGCAGCAGACTTATCCACAGAGACCTGGCAGGCCAGAAAGAGCTGGCATGATATATTCAGAGTACTAAATGAGAAAAACATGCAGCCAAGAATACTATATCCAGCTAGGCTATCATTGAAAATAGAAGGAGAGATTAAAAGCTTCCAGGACAAACAAAAACTGAAAGAATTTGCAAATACCAAACCAGCTCTACAGGAAATATTGAAAGGGGTCCTCTAAGCAAAGAGAGACCCTAAAAGTAGTAGATCAGAAAGAAACAGAGACAATATAAAATAACAGTCACCTTACAGGCAATACAATGGCACTAAATTCATATCTCTCAATACTTACCCTGAATGTGAATGGGCTAAATGCCCCAATCAAAAGACACAGGGTATCAGAATGGATAAAAAAACAAAACCCATCTATATGTTGCCTACAAGAAACTCATCTTAAACCTGAAGACACCTCCAGATTTAAAGTGAGGGGGTGGAAAAGAATTTACCATGCTAATGGACATCAGAAAAAAGCAGGAGTGGCAATCCTTATATCAGATCAATTAGATTTTAAGCCAAAGACTATAATAAGAGATGAGGAAGGACACTATATCATACTCAAAGGAACTGTCCAACAAGAAGATCTAACAATTTTAAATATCTATGCCCCTAACATGGGAGCAGCCAACTATATAAACCAATTAATAACAAAATCAAAGAAACACATCGACAATAATACAATAATCGTAGGGGACTTTAACACTCCCCTCACTGAAATGGACAGATCATCCAAGCAAAAGATCAACAAGGAAATAAAGGCCTTAAATGACACACTGGACCAGATGGACATCACAGATATATTCAGAACATTTCATCCCAAAGCAACAGAATACACATTCTTCTCTAGTGCACATGGAACATTCTCCAGAATAGATCACATTCTCGGTCCTAAATCAGGTCTCAACCGTTATCAAAAGATTGGAATCATTCCCTGCATATTTTCAGACCACAATGCTCTGAAGCTAGAACTCAATCACAAGAGGAAATTTGGAAAGAACCCAAATACATGGAGACTAAACAGCATCCTTCTAAAGAATGAATGGGTCAATCAGGAAATTAAAGAAGACTTGAAAAAATTCATGGAAACAAATGATAATGAAAACACAACGGTTCAAAATCTGTGGGACACGACAAAGGCAGTCCTGAGAGGAAAATATATAGCGGTACAAGCCTTTCTCAAGAAACAAGAAAGGTCTCAGGTACACAACCTAACCCTACACCTAAAAGAGCTAGAGAAAGAACAAGAAAGAAAGCCTAAACCCAGCAGGAGAAGAGAAATCATAAAGACCAGAGCAGAAATCAATGAAATAGAAACCAAAAAAACAATAGAACAAATCAACGAAACTAGGAGCTGGTTCTTTGAAAGAATTAATAAGATCGATAAACCCCTGGCCAGACTTATCAAAAAGAAAAGAGAAAGGACCCAAATAAATAAAATCATGAATGAAAGAGGAGAGATCACAACTAACACCAAAGAAATACAGGCAATTATAAGAACATACTATGAGCAACTCTACGCTAACAAATTTGACAATCTGGAAGAAATGGATGCATTCCTAGAGACATATAAACTACCCCAACTGAACCAGGAAGAAATAGAAAGCCTGAACAGACCCATAACCAGTAAGGAGATTGAAACAGTCATCAAAAATCTCCAAACAAACAAAAGCCCAGGGCCAGATGGCTTCCCGGGGGAATTCTACCAAACATTTAAAGAAGAACTAATTCCTATTCTCCTGAAACTGTTCCAAAAAATAGAAATGGAAGGAAAACTTCCAAACTCATTTTATGAGGCCAGCATCACCTTGATCCCAAAACCAGACAAGGATCCCATCAAAAAAGAGAACTACAGGCCAATATCCTTGATGAACACAGATGCAAAAATTCTCGCCAAAATACTAGCCAATAGGATTCAACAGTACATTAAAAGGATTATTCACCACGACCAAGTGGGATTTATTCCAGGGCTGCAAGGTTGGTTCAACATCCGCAAATCAATCAATGTGATACAACACATTAATAAAAGAAAGAACAAGAACCATATGATACTCTCCATCGATGCTGAAAAAGCATTTGACAAAGTACGGCATCCCTTCCTGATCAAAACTCTTCAAAGTGTAGGGATAGAGGGCACATACCTCAATATTATCAAAGCCATCTATGAAAAACCCACCGCAAATATCATTCTCAATGGAGAAAAACTGAGAGCTTTTCCGCTAAGGTCGGGAACACGGCAGGGATGCCCGTTATCACCACTGCTATTCAACATAGTACTAGAAGTCCTAGCCTCAGCAATCAGACAACAAAAGGAAATTAAAGTCATCCAAATTGGCAAAGAAGAAGTCAAACTATCACTCTTCGCAGATGATATGATACTATATGTGGAAAACCCAAAAGACTCCACTCCAAAACTGCTAGAACTTGTACAGGAATTCAGTAAAGTGTCAGGATATAAAATCAATGCCCAGAAATCAGTTGCATTTCTCTACACCAACAACAAGACAGAAGAAAGAGAAATTAAGGAGTCAATCCCATTTACAATTGCACCCAAAACTATAAGATACCTAGGAATAAATCTAACCAAAGAGACTAAGAATCTATACACAGAAAACTATAAAGTACTCATGAAAGAAATTGAGGAAGACACAAAGAAATGGAAAAATGTTCCATGCTCCTGGATTGGAAGAATAAATATAGTGAAAATGTCTATGCTACCTAAAGCAATCTACACATTTAATGCAATTCCTATCAAAGTACCATCCATTTTTTTCAAAGAAATGGAACAAATCATCCTAAAATTTATATGGAACCAGAAAAGACCTCGAATAGCCAAAGCAATATTGAAAAAGAAAGCCAAAGTTGGTGGCATCACAATTCCGGACTTCAAGCTCTATTACAAAGCTGTCATCATCAAGACAGCATGGTACTGGCACAAAAACAGACACATAGATCAATGGAACAGAATAGAGAGCCCAGAAATAGACCCTCAACTCTATGGTCAACTCATCTTCGACAAAGCAGGAAAGAATATCCAATGGAAAAAAGACAGCCTCTTCAACAAATGGAGTTGGGAAAATTGGACAGCCACATGCAGAAAAATGAAATTGGATCATTTCCTTACACCACACACGAAAATAGACTCAAAATGGATAAAGGATCTCAATGTGAGAAAGGAATCCATCAAAATCCTTGAGGAGAACACAGGCAGCAACCTCTTCGACCTCAACCGCAGCAACATCTTCCTAGGAACATCGCCAAAGGCAAGGGAAGCAAGGGCAAAAATGAACTATTGGGATTTTATCAAGATCAAAAGCTTTTGCACAGCAAAGGAAACAGTTAACAAAACCAAAAGACAACTGACAGAATGGGAGAAGATATTTGCAAATGACATATCGGATAAAGGGCTAGTGTCCAAAATCTATAAAGAACTTAGCAAACTCAACACGCAAAGAACAAATAATCCAATCAAGAAATGGGCAGAGGACATGAACAGACATTTCTGCAAAGAAGACATCCAGATGGCCAACAGACACATGAAAAAGTGCTCCACATCACTCGGCATCAGGGAAATACAAATCAAAACCACAATGAGATATCACCTCACACCAGTCAGAATGGCTAAAATTAACAAGTCAGGAAATGACAGATGCTGGCGAGGATGCGGAGAAAGGGGAACCCTCCTACACTGTTGGTGGGAATGCAAGCTGGTGCAACCACTCTGGAAAACAGCATGGAGGTTCCTCAAAATGTTGAAAATAGAACTACCCTATGACCCAGCAATTGCACTGCTGGGTATTTACCCTAAAGATACAAACGTAGTGATCCGAAGGGGCACGTGCACCCGAATGTTTATAGCAGCAATGTCTACAATAGCCAAACTATGGAAAGAACCTAGATGTGCATCAACAGACGAATGGATAAAGAAGATGTGGTATATATACACAATGGAATACTATGCAGCCATCAAAAGAAATGAAGTCTTGCCATTTGCGACGACGTGGATGGAACTAGAGGGTATCATGCTTAGCGAAGTGAGTCAATCGGAGAAAGACAACTATCATATGATCTCCCTGATATGAGGGAGAGGAGATGCAACATGGGGGCTTAAGGGGGTAGGAGAAGAGTAAATGAAACAAGATGGGATTGGGAGGGAGACAAACCATAAGTGACTCTTAATCTCACAAAACAAACTGAGGGTTAATGGGGGGAGGGGGGTTGGGGGGGTGGGGTTATGGACATTGGGGAGGGTATGTGCTATGATGAGTGCTGTGAAGTGTGTAAACCTGGCGATTCACAGACCTGTACCCCTGGGGATAAAAATATATGTTTATAAAAAATAAAATTAAAAAAAAAATAAAAAAAATAAAAAAAAAAGAATGCCAAAACCATTAAATATGGTATTGTTCTATTCAAGAGTCACAATAGCCATATTTTCCATTTTGCAGAGTAGCAGGGAGACTGTAGCATGCTGGCAGAGAGTTGTATACTGTTGTTTGAGAACCACCATTTTGGCAAACATCTCCTGATGTCACCCTTGTGGACACTGACAATTCTAAAGCACTAGCTGCAAAGATGATAAAACTAGAACAGGATCCAGGCTGTGACCATCATAAAAGGAGTTTTAGAAATGTCCTCCAATTAAGCTACAGACAAGGTTTTAGACCATAGTGTTTTCTGCTCCATGAGAGGGCTTTAGTGTATAGTATATAACTGTACGATCTGTTATGTAAGAGGAACACTACATTAACTCATCTCTAAGATTTGTACTTACGGGCCATTTTCTATTGCTTTTTAGTTCAAGTTTTCAACTAAGAACACAGAACCTCATTTAGAATATTTAAAGACAGTTGGCACGTGTGATGGTTAGTTTTATGTATCCCCTTAATTGGATCACTGGGTGCCTAGATATTTGGTCAAGCATTATTCTGGGTGTGCCTGTGGGAACATTTTTGGATGAAATTAACACAGATGATTAGACTAAGTAAATTAGAGTGGATGGGGGCCACCCACACTGCAGAAGGCAGCTAAAGGGCTGAGTAGAACAGACTGACCTTCTCCCAGGACAGAATTCTTACTGTCTGCCTGCCTTCACACAAGGACATCCGTTTTCCTGCTTTGGGAAGCAGAACACTGGCTCTCCTTGGATCTCAAGCCTGATGGCCCTTGGATAGGAACCACGCAGTTGGCTGTCCTGGGTCTAGAGCCTGCTGAGTCACTCTGCAGATCTTGGGACTTGCCCATCTCCATAACTGCATGACCCAACTTCTTTTCTGATCTATCCTTCCCTCTCCTCACCCTCGAGACCACCCGGACTAACACAGCATGTCTGATCAGTGGCATTTCCCTTCAGTCCAGTTAGCATTCCAGCAGGATACCTATCACATCATCAGCTCTCAGTTACTTAGTATCCTCAACATCTACTCTATCATCCATGGATGAGTCCTGATAAAACCCCAGGAGATCATCCTTGTGTACAGGGGCAGAAAACCTAGTATCACATCATTTGGGAGATTAGCACAAGGGTACCAGTTCTGTGGTAATTCTAGGGCTATAGCTCAACTCCCCTTATCCTTCAGCCTAATTGGAAGGCCATAGACTCTGTTCCTTCTCCACCAGTAACTAGTTGTGTTATTTTGATCAAGTCAAGCACCACACCCACTTCCCCTTCCTAAAGTGGGAGGATGGCTTCTGTATACTTCAGAGTAGAGAGGGACACATTCTATATTATCCTTGCCGCCCCGCCCTGCACCCCTGCCTCCTGGCAAGTTGTCTAGAACCATAGTATTCCTCACCATGAGTCACATGGAAACATTCTGCATAAAGAGAAGAGATGGACTAACCAGAATTCAGTTTGTCAAATTGAATCTTAATGGACCAATAACCTACTTAGGTTACATGAACAAATACTCGAAGTCTATAGTTAAGAATTTATCTTATAATAGCACTGAAGTCTGATACCTGTTTAGTACTTGAACATATTTATTAAGGTTAGTTGCGGGTTTCCTTGGGATCAGCAGGGAGTACTAATGGGTTCCTAGGTTTTGCTGAGGCTCCATCCACCTCTTACATCCCAGGCATAGTTCATGCAGTTGTGTTACTCTAGAGGGATTTGGAGACAAAGACTTCATGTTTATTCAGTCACTGCTAAGAACCAGTGTCAAGAATTTCAGACCTTGTTTTACTGGAAGCATCCTGCCTTTCTCAATCCCAGGGAGCAACTATCACAATATAGGTTTATTTGAATCAAGCAAGTGATACACTGAAGCTTTACATAGAACTCTACTGGTTGATAAGGGAGGGTCTATACCCATTACCATTTAATTCTCAGAGACCGCAAGAACTATTGAATTACTAACATCCTAGGACAGAGCTTGGCTCTCCATCGGCACTGTGAGGGAAACAATTTTTTCCTCACTTTGAATCACTAATTGAATAGAATCACTAATTAAAGACCGTTCTGTATCTCCCCATTTAGGGACCGACGTGACTGCTTATAATCAATGGAGAAAGACACAGGGCTTGGCTGTCTAACAACTGCCAGGTTAAAGTGGAAATTAATGAGGAGTTCAACAAAGAGCATGAAGAGTTTCACTGCTTGGCTCTCCTACATGTGCACAAGCCTCCACTCCTCCAGGATTTAGCAGCTCTCCACTGCTTCCCCACCAAGCTCCTCACCAAGTACTAGTTTCCATGGTGACGATGTCAAATCACCTCCATCCCTCTGCTGCTGCTCTTCCTTGTCCTATCCTTTTGAATTGGTAACCCAACCCTCCCCCTGGCTTCCTGAGCTGGAGATAACTTCTTCCAAGATCCCTTTCTGAAGGACATGAAAAGCTTTCAACAGAAAAGAAGACTCCTAGAAGGGGCATGGTTCTAGCAGGACCCTCTTCCAGTCTCCTCTGGATCCCCTTAGGGACCAGCATTCCTGTAGCCCTGTCATCCCTTTGATGGGTAGAAGAGCTGATTAGGGAGGGAAGTCAGACAGAGAGGTTGGAAGACAGGTTTTCAGAGGAAAAACAAACATTGCTTTTGTGCTCTGCCCTATATTGTCACTCAATGTTAGATATAGGACAAATACAAGGCAATTAAGTGGAACATAGCTATGACTATGTAGAATCCAGTGTTGGAAGGAGGTAAGCCTAGAAGGGAAGATGAAGTTAGGATGCTACTGGAGGGAGCAGGGAGAAAATATAATGGAGATCAATTCAAACCAAACTTTCACCTGCTCCTTAAATCCAAAGTCAGGAGAGGATTAGAATCTAGACTTGGATTAGGTTTGTGTTCATGGCAAAGTAGAAAGAGGAATCAGGCAGAGTGGCTCTGACATGGCCATCTGGGTACAGAGTGCTAGCAGAAAGGGAGGAAAAGAGGCCGGTTTGGTGAGAATGAACACAAGATCCGTTTTTGTGAGTGGAGCTGGGAGAGACAATCAGACAAGTGGTTGAATACATGGGTCTGCAGCTCTGTTTACATTCAGGCTGGAATTCTGAAAGGTGAAGATGTCTGTAGGTCTCATCACACTGGAGTTTCCATTTCTGTCACCCAGGGAGAAAATTCTCAGGCTGCACAGCCTAGAAGCCCATGGAACAGAACTATTAAAGAGAAAACGGTAGAAAAAAGGAGACAGCAAGGAGATGAAGCAGCAGCAGAGGGGTGGGGGTGGGGAATAGTCAGGGGGAGAGTGAGCGGAGCCTGGGGTGAGGAAGAAGCACAAGGATCACTCCAAGTGTAGGAGACATGGCGTCTCAGCCCTTGGTGGAGAAGCCCATGATGACACGGAGGAACGTGGACATTCTACAACCCTCAGAAGGTTCTCCTTGAAATCCTGTGGTGCTCTAGCCTCCTGGTTTGAGAAAAGTCGAGAGACCCAGGCGTCGAGAAGGGAGAAGCTCCAACCCAGGGTAAGAAAACAGACAAGGAAAAGCATAAAAGATAAAATGAAAGACCAAGAGATAGTCTATTCTAAAAATATTTAGAAATGCTGGCAAGATAGCCTCCTGGAGGGCTTCTCTGGAATGGTGTGCTCTACACAGAATTCAGCATGCCTTCTGGTTATTAACAAGCAAGCCCACCTGGGTTCTGTCTTCCTACAGGTGACAGCTGTCAAGAGACCTGCCTGGCGCCGCATGAGATTTCAGCTGTGTACCTGACCTATATCAGCTGAGGAACTCAATGTGGGCTTGATCTGCAGTGGGGTTTTGAACTAGGTTCCTCAGCAAGCAATCAAGAAACCAATTGTTTCTGTAACACTCTCAGCAGAGTCCTAAGAACAAGTATGGAGCTCTTCTAGGCCTTCCCACTTTCTGAAGCACCACTAACTAGATAGAAACCATAGCTGGACCCAACGGCCAACTGGGCTGTGGAGCGGGAGGTCATCCAGCTATCACTGTGGCTCCCACCAGTTATATTGGAAGCTGGACCACCTCATCCTCCACAGCCCAACCTTAGAGTCTTGTGCCTTTTTGTCTTCATGACTGGGAAAGAATCTGGCATTTCAGATATAAAGATGCCCCAGCTTAACTTCCTACAGAGGACCTCAAACATACTGTTCTGCCTCTCTAGGGTCCAATGAAGTCTGAGAAAGATTTTCCCCATGTTCCCTGGGAAGAGTCACTCCCCTCCCAGGACCTGCTTTCTTCTTCCTAGGAGGGAAGTAACTTGAACTGAGAGGGTTTTGAGGTAGGAGATTCTTTCCTGCCCCTCAAGCTTTGTTGGGGACCAGGAATGTGACAAGGGGCAACAATGCAGTAGGAAGCAGGATCTATCCTCTGTGGCTGGGGATTCCATGCTTCTAGACTGGCCCACATTCTTCTGGTAGCTCATGGAATAGTGAATACTGGGAACATTTTAATAGATTCAGGTTCTGTTTTTATTAATAGCATTATTGTATATTTGAAATAGGAGTTATTATAGCCTATAACAGTGACAAAGGGAATTATAACTTCAAACGCGTTTCAAGAAAACATTAATTTTGAATAAATGAGATATCACTTAATCTTTTGTGTTTCAAAGGATACATTCCTCTCCTACACCTACATCAGCACAAAGGGACCTGTCAGAAACTGAAGCAGGTGGGATGGATTGAAGAAAGACCATGAGTTAGTCACAAAGAGACTGACAGTCATTTTCTTCAACTTCTATTAGAGAATATGGTTAGTGTCACCAAATTAGAGCCATCTAGGAATAGATGACCAGTCTCACAAAGGGTCAGAAGTATCCGGGGCCCTCCATAGTGGTCATGTGAGGCAGAGAAAGGGGAGGGGGCCTCACAGCACAGCTGGATCAGCCTGCATCTCAGGAGCTCAGAATATCCTAAGTATCCAATTCCAAGGCAGGGGGGACCTTCCCTCCAAGTGGGCTTCCCTTCTACTTCACCCTAACATCAGTGGTCAGATTTAAGGATTTCAAGCAAGCAGTTTTAGAGCTCTAGTGTTAGTGAGAACTGCAGAGGAACGTCAATTAAAGACACTACCCTTGTGCAGAGGACAGTTCTCAAAAGAGCCCTATCAGGTTTTATCCATGGCAGTGGTTTCATTGATTCTTAAGGCCTGACTCTTTCTCAAAGCGTCTCTGCTCCATCAGATGGTTTACTGCATTTGGAGACAGGATCCCTTGTACCATTTGATTTGGATGAAGATATTGTCTAGAAGTTCAAGCAGTAGTTAAAGACTATGGCCAAGGTGCACTGGTAGAGAAATCATCGGTTTGGGAAGCCAGTAGAAGCATTCCCAGGGATAGAGTCGTCATCCCGGAACCAGTCCTCCTGGGCTTTATTCTTAGTACACATGAACTCGCCCCCATCCACGGCAGCCTCAGTCACCCATTGTGGCCTGGCAGCCTTTTTGTCATGGTCTCTTTACCATCAACAGGTCAATATTTCTGTATCCTAAGAAAGAACCTCTGGTCCGGTCTTAATTGGAACTAGAGGAGCTGCTCCTAGCCTCCTAGAACCATCTTGTGACTGCAAGAGCAGGATTTCAGAACTGATGACACCATCAGGCCTCTTTCTTGCTGTTCCCAAATCAGACACTCATCAACAATCAGAACCTCTGAGTCAGAATTTACTGGGGACACCATGTAAAAACACAGAACCTTCCTGGGGACACTTAGTGCTTTTTGCGATCTAAGACCTGTTCTTCTGGCCTGTGGTATAACAAAGGCCTTTCATTGGAAGTTCCAAAAACTTGTGCTTTCCATCCCCGGACATCAATTGGCAATGGGAAGATGGGTCAGTGTTTTGAGTAACAAATCAAGGTTCTGTCATGGTGATATTTTGTCCTTGAAGGATACCCAGAGTTGGCCAAGGTCACAGACTCAGTTGGATATATTTCGGGGAAAGGTTCACAGCTGAGAAAGGAGCTAGCTCTTGTGCTTTAGTTATGGGACATGGGGAAAAAAGCACTTCTTGCTTAAAAGCCACCATCAACCACAGAAATGAAGCATTTGGAGGGGCAGAGGTGGGGTGTATATGGCAAAACCTCGATTTTATGCTAACATCAGAGGCTGAACAAGGAATTCTGGTGGCAGCATGGTGATATGGGTCAAGGAGCCCCTGCTAAGATCAGGAGAGACTATGGGAGGTAGGACTGCCAGTGATAGAGAAGAGAGCTCTACCACTCTCTAGCAGCTTTCAGATTCTTCAGTCCAGCAGTTCTACCATTCTGGGATCCATTTACAACTCAGGCCTCAGATACTGGACGCAAGTTACATGAAGCAGAGAGAACCATTCTCTGCAAGCCCATGGTTTCTTCTCCAGATGAAGAGCTGCTCTCTTGTGCACAATATTGAAATATTGTGAGCTACCTTGGGGGCTTGGCTCTAAGGCTTCTTCTGTGGTGGACAGTGCTGGGCAGACCATCTTGGGATCCAATGGCTGTATCTTAGTACTATGCCTTTCGGAGGGTGCTGGCCTGATAGAGCATTGGGACAGCCTCCTGAAAGCACAGCTAAAGCACCAACTCAGAGGCAGTCCTCTGCAAGGACAGACACCATACTCCTGGATGCACAGGAATGGGTCTCTACGGTGCTATGTCACAAAAGGAAGGGACATATGGGTTTGGAAACCAAGAGGTAGAAACAGCAGAGTCCCCCCACCCCTTGCCATAACTCACAATGATTCACTGGGGGGCTTTGTGCTTCCTGTCCCTGCAACTCTTGCCTCTGCAGGGTTAGACTAGGTTCTATTTAAGGACCCTACACTCCTGCCAAAGGGTCTTGTTGACCTTCCAGTCACAACTGTTACTGGGTATTTTGGGTTCCTTGTTACTGCTGGTCCACAACCAGCAAGAAGGACCACCATCCTGGTAGGGGCATTGCCCTGATGATCAAAATGTAATAGGGTTTCTATGACACCAGGAAGAAGAGTAGAGGATCTAGGTCATTGAGTACTCCTCTGGACACGTTATCCATTCACTCAATCAAGTGTGACTAGTCCAGCAACACCAGCCAGAGAAGAGAGGAGTATCCGTGGCTCAGACCCCTTAGGAATGAGAGTTTGAGTCAAGTCAGTCACTGAGACCAGGGGAGGTGTGGGCAGAGAAGAGAATTTAAGAAGGATAGTGGAGGAATAAAAGCCTGGGTGCCAGTTATGCCCTGAGACTGCCTGCAGTGATGGGCACTAGTTCACTTTTCTAACCTCTCCCTTTTCAGTTTACCCACCAGGGGCTGGAAAGCTGTTCCTCTACCCAGGTCAGGTAGGCTTATGTGCACAGGTGAGGGCTAGGACAGCCATGAAGTATATGCCTTGGGTGTTTAAGAAAGAAGGTGTTCACCTCCAAGGGGAATCCTTGTTTGACAGGCTCCAGGGGTCAGGGATTTCAGAAGTCATCCCAGCATTCGATTGGACCATGTATTCTTCCTAGACAGCCCCTTCAAGTGACTCTGCAGCTCTACCCCACACTAGACCTCTATTGGCAGTGCCCTAGAGTTCCCCCATTTGGTAGAAGTGACCAAATCTGTATGTGGCTGAGCCCTGCAAGGGGGAGGAAGTGGAGGAGGAAATGATGTGAAGTGATGGGAGATCATGCACTCCCCCTCTGGCTACCTTGTCACAAAGAACTACAAGCTAACATAGTGTTACTTAGCCGGTTTGTTCACTGGGCCCAGAAGGGTCAGAAAGAGATTATACTTTGACTTGCCCATGGAACAGAGATAAAGAGGAGTTTGGCAGACTGCTGTCTCATCTTTCTTGTAGGTCAGACTTTGTCCCCTGTGGAGCTGGGTCCCATACTTCAGGCACCCCCAGTATCTTCCTAGGAACCCAAATACTATACCCCATGTCATGAGGTTTCAACTAGTGGTGAAAGTAGGTCAACTTCCAACAGTCCAGCTTGTCAAAGTAATAAGGAGAGGGTCAAAAAAATCCTGGAGTGTGTACAAGATTTTCACCAACACACACTGCATCCCTAGAATAAGCCATTCTGTCAGAGTCAAGTAGAATGGGTTCCCATTGGGAATAATCGCCCATGAAGTAGCTTTCCCTTCAGAAGAGAGTTAACCCTGCTTGCCACAGGGACTAGCTGATGTGTTTACAGTGGTAGCCATGGATATAACTCTGGAAGTGTTGACACCCCCTAGCATGGGATTCTGGACAGCTTATGGGGTGGTCATAAGACATGCCATGTGGAGACTTAACTCTGAGCTGCCCCAGTCAGAGGTAATGAGTAGTGGAATGGGGGCAGGGCCCTGATACAAAGGGGAACATGGGCTTTCAAGATGTAGTACACAGCAAAACTGAGAAACGGGTACACAGATTTTCCATATAACTCCTGCCCAAGTGTGCAAAGACACCTCCATTATGAACATCCTCCAAAATGGTTGTATACTTCTAATATCCAGTGATGTTGTAAGTTCATTAAGAGTTCATAGTTTACTTCAGGGGGTCCACTTTTGGTGGAGCACAGAGCATTTCTAAAGGTAGTGAAAACATCCTATCATGCTATATTAAGTACAGTCATTGGACTTCTGTCAGACACCTAGGATACAATGTCAAGTTTTCCATTTTAATTTCCTCTGAGCAGTCTATGTACTATGGTACTATGGTACTATGCCAATGTCACAGTACCAACTTCCACTGGTCCTTTTCTGTCTGGAGGGCTTGGACCCTGAGAATCCTTTGTACTGACCTTGGGGCTCTTTTGTCTATGCCCAGGGAACCTGCGCTATATATTGTTCCAGGACAAGGAGATCTGGCAATGCAAGGGTCAGGAAACCCCACCCTCCACTGGTGGCAGGGGAGTCATTGAATACCTACTCCCACAAAGGGTCTTCTAACAATCACAGGGGACCTTCCCCTCCCACTGTAAGGCTACCCACATTCTGAGGCTTGTGCTCTTCTCTATGGGCTCTTTATATTTAGTAATGGTAAAATTCAGGGGAGACACTGTAGTTTAGGGGACTTGTTTCCTTGGATTACTGTTCTCATGAGAATGAACAATTCAGATCTACTCATTGGTAGCTTCCATATTTGATTCCTATTATAGCTCAGTCTCCGATCAGATGCTCAGATGCACAGATGCCACAGGAAAGCAGCTCTTTAAATTCTAGGATGTCTGAGAAAAGCAACTCTAAATCTGGGAAGTTGACCTATTTGACATTTCCTCCAGAACCCCGCCCTTCAGAATTCCATCAATCCACTTCATTGGTACGGCCAGAGTCATCATTCAATGGAAGCACCTCTTCCAATCCTCTCCAAGAAACACTGACATACATTCTGCTAAATGCTGTGTTAAGACTCTGGATTGGCAGCCTTTCTGTGAATCAGGTAAGGGATAGACATTTTGCTGAGGGGGAGCCAGGAGCTTCCAGATTCCCTAGACTGGCTCAAAACCCTTCCAAGGCAGAAATGAGCATCATTTCTGGAGAACTTGTGGACTGTTAGGTGGGAGTTCTAGAAATGAGTCATATTGGCCATTGATCTGCCTGAAGCAGATCAAGCAGAAGGCAGAGTAACACCTCTTTGGTCTAAGTTTTGGGGAGCAGCTCTTTCTGGGCCCTGGAGGGCCCCTTCTCCTTCCTGAGCTCAGGAAAGGGCTAGCAGGATGATACACAGCCAGTGTCACTGCATTTGGTCCCAGGATTTTATCTCCACCCATCTCTAGTCAAAGAGGTCCCTGACTCTCAGCCACCACCTTTGTTTGCTGCCTTCACTGGCTTAGAGGGGAAAACTGAACCTCATTCCTGAGGATCTGAGCCTCCAGTAGACAAACTGTCCTCAGGGGGTGCTACACTTGTCCATTCATAGTCACAACTGGGAAAGGGAATACCAGTGTCCAAGTGGATCACTTGAGTACCACACACTTTGCCCACTGCACTCCTATATACTGGCAGCTCCATACCTTTATCTGACCAGCCAGGATCAGCCAATCCTGTTGCAATCATGACTTTTCTTGCCAGTGGGTCCTGGACACAAGGAATCCAAATTACCTGGGCTATAGTCACATCCTGTGTTTCAATAGGACCCTTGTTCTGTTCCCAGTCAAGAGTGAATACTCCCTCCCACCCTTTCTCCCAAACCCTTCTCTTGGGACTAGACCTCCAATTCTGCAGAGCTGAGTTTGAAATAAATACAAAGTGCTCCATGGGTCACTGGGAATGACGGTAAGAGGGTCACACCTACTCGGTTCCTGGATTTGTGTTTTTTCTGTTGGGGTAGAACACCAAAGAAGAGTTCTGTTTAGTGTGTATTCCAAATCCTGAAGGATGGCACCCACCCTCATGGATCATTGCTAAGGTGGTTCTTCAACTGCACAAACAGTAACCAATACTTTGCTTCACTAGGACCTTTCTCTGTGGGGCTACACACGGATGGCATACCTTTAGAACCCTGGGGACCTGCAATGTGATTTACTCTGGAGTTTGTTGTGAACTGCATGTGCCCTTTCCCTACCACTGTCATCTCCCCATCACCCTGGGGTTTGCCTGATTATGTGGCCCAAGTGTCATGTTAAGGCCATTTGGTCCATAACCTGGATCTGTTTAGAGCCCTTTCCTGTTCTCAACTGCATACAGAGCTGGCAGCCTCTTTCATGTCATCCAGTAAATGCGTTAGAATAGTACACCTCAATCTGGAGCAATATATTTAATACTCAGCAGTACACTTGGCTGACCTGCTCTTAATCATTTCCACTATTCTTTGAAAGTCATGGTTCCTTGACTATGATAGTCCAGTGTTGTTCTCTGACCACTATCACCTGGGTAAGTATAGAGGTGTGAAATAATTCCCTTGTTAATCAGTGAGTTAGGATCCATGAACACTTCTACTGTCTTTAGCCCTGTCCTGCAGGAGGCCATTGTTGTACTTAGGGTTGCTGTGTCCATCTCACCAGTGGGTTCCTGGTGGCATTTACGTGGGTGGGATCTTCCACTCAACTTCTGGACTCCTATAATACATGCTCCCCAGCATGTCCACTCCATTGGACCCCTTTGCTCCTTTCCCTGCTGCCAAGGTAACTTCAGCATTTCACTTGGAAGTTCAAGGAAGTCCATGTTGAACAAGTTTCTACCCAGTGAGTTTCCACTGTCCCATGAAGTCCTGGAGTATATTCCAAGAAACTGACTCCAAGTTGAAAAACTCCCTCATTCCACGTTAATTCAAGCCCCTGTGATCAAGCATCTTTACCATCTGGTCCTAAGCACACTGCTCTCATTCCTATAGGCACACGTTAGCTAATTTTTGCAGAGACCAGCTCTGGTTCCCCTGCCTCACCTTCTCCTGGACCCACACCATAGAAACTGGATCATTCCCATCAGAAGAATGGGATGCTTGGTTTCTTGTCTGTGAAGACACTACCAAGGAAGCCAACACAGTCCCACCTGAGGAGCCGAGGTGCGTGAGATTCAGCACTGTGTTCCAGGAAAACCTGCTACAACTTCTCCAGGAGATACTGGCTTCTGGACTCAGCTGCACATCAAGGGCAGAAGGGGTTAAAGATCCTATGGCCTGCTCCACCAAGAAGGACACAAACTCTTGGGAAGATCCCAGTTTTCAAAGCTCAGTGCTGTGACCACATGGCTGACTTTCTTACCAGAACACGGATCTTGGTCTTTGGTAACCATAGGCAGAGGCGTCCAGCTAGTGTCATGCGGGCATAGAGGAGCCTCAGGAGTAGAGTTCCTGTAGCCAGACTGACCATTCACATGTTCCCTCTCCCTCCCTGGTCCAGGGACTGAGCCTGTCTCATCTCATCTGTGGGAGTAAGATTCAGGCCCAGTCTAACCCTGGCTATGTCAGGGGCCTTAGACTCTAGCTGGAAGGCAAGAGCCAGGCTTTTGGGCAGGGTTGAGTATCTAGCCCCTGCATATTTCACAGAACCAAAGAATGCCTGTAGATTGGTTTTCTCAGACCCAAACCTAGGCGGAATATGGAGAATGTGTAGCATTCAGAATGTGCAGGCATTTCAGAAGCCTTAGGATCATTTCATTAGGATGAACATGAATTATGGAGATGACCACTTGGACAGGTCTCCTCCACCAGCTCTGGTTTTCTCAGATACTTGAGACCTCTTGGACATTTCTCAGCTATGAAGACACTAGTCCCTAGAGGTTCAGCCAAAGCTATACACAGAGGCTCTACTTTTATAGTGAACGGGCTCCTTTCAACACTAATCAGAACACTGGAGGCCAGCCCACAGACACAGGAGTCCCATTTAAGTTTAGGAAGTTAGGTAGGAGCATCATGGTGGCAGAAAGAAAACTTCAGCCAGGCTGGTAGAGCCCTTACCTTGGGTCCTTGTGCAAGACCCTGTCTGGTCACCACCACCCCCACTAGACCACTCACCCCTGGCTTTCACTTTCAGTCTGTCCTCAGTGTTCCCCAGTTTTTCTCCTTTGGCAGTTTAGAGTTTCAGTTCACTGTTATGCAATACCAGTTTCTACTGGAATGTACACATGCCAGTTATTTTGTTTAGCAATATACCAAGTTTTCCTTTTTGCTACATAGCATAATCACATCCGAGATGTTTACAGAAACATAGTATACTCTCACACTCCTGGCGGGAACGCGAGCTGGTACAGCCTCTCTGGATAACAGTACGGAGGGTCCTCAAGAAGTTAAAAAATAGAGCTACCCTATGGCCCAGCATTTGCACTATGGGATATTTACCCCAAAGATACAGATAAAATGGAAAAAAAAGAGGCACCTGTACCCCAATGTTCATAACAGCAATGTCCACAATAGTCAAACTGTGGAAGGAACCAAGATGTCCTTTAACAGATGAATGGATAAAGATATGGTTCATATATACAACAGAATATTACTCATCCACTAGAAAGGATGAATACTTACAACTTACATCGACGTGGATGGAACTGGAGGGTATTAACCTAAGTGAAGTAAGTCAAGCAGAGAAAGACAATTATGTTTTCACTCATATGTGAAATAGAAGAAGCAGGGCAGAGGACAATAAGGGAAGGGAGGGAAACCTAAATGGGAAGAAATCAGAGGCAGACAAGCCATGAGACACTTGACTCTGGGAAACAAACAGATGATGACAGAGAGGGAGGTAGGGGAGGAGGGGGTAACTGGGTGATGAGCTTTAAGGAGGGCACATGATTTGATAAGCATGGGTGTTATACTGAACCAATGAATCACTGAACATTATATCAAAAACCAATGACATACTATACCTCGGCTAATAGAATTTAATAATTATAAAAAATGAACTGCATAGAATTACAGGAACTTACTACATCCTGGCCATAATGAACCTATAGTAGTTCTCTATTTCATGAAGTTATACCAATCTGAAATTTTATTTGTATTTACAAAGAGTATTGTGATCAATCGAACGGCTCTGAGCAAACACTTTGTAAGTCGGGGGAAAATCTGTTACCAAGACAAAGTTGCACCTAACTCCAGGTTTACTGAGTAAATCCTACAGACTGATTTTTAGCTGGAGTCATTAGTGTCTTAGTTTAGACTTAATAGAAGGCTTAACCTAAATGTCCACACAAGTAAGGCACTGTTTAGGAGAAGCTGCCTATGTCTGTGAGAATTAAGACACAAGGACTTAACAGTCCTTGCCAGTTGTGTGGCTTCTGTTTGTTTTATCTGTAAGGTCCGATGGTGATTGAGGATTCTGGTTTTCTTGTACAAACTAATTCCCTATTTCCAGCAATAGAATAGTAAAGTACGGCTTAATACAGTCGGTTGGAAAAGAGCTATGGGATGGCCTGCAAGGTCTTCTTCCCCCCCGCTATAAGTGAATACTGATGCCTAAGGACTTAAGCTATCAGCTTTGGACTTTAACTTCCAGGTTTGTCTTTACCCCCTTACTACTGTGAAAAAATTTAAATTTA
Organism: Enhydra lutris kenyoni; assembly: GCF_002288905.1. Classification (NCBI taxonomy): domain Eukaryota; kingdom Metazoa; phylum Chordata; class Mammalia; order Carnivora; family Mustelidae; genus Enhydra; species Enhydra lutris. The sequence continues at coordinate 4,060,668 of NW_019154098.1, forward strand.
TGGGGGCGCCTGGGTGGCTCAGTGGGTTAAAGCCTCTGCCTTCAGCTCAGGTCATGATCCCGGGGTCCTAGGATCGAGTCCCGCATTGGGCTCTCTGGTCGGCAGGGAGCCTGCTTCCTCCTCTCTCTCTGCCTGCCTCTCTGCCTACTTGTGATCTCTGTCTGTCAAATAAATAAATAAAATCTCTTAAAAAAATTTAAATTTATGGAAAAGTTGAAATTTTATAGTGTTCCGCCACTTAGTTACTACAACGAACATTGATGTTTGTTTTGTTGCATCTTTTTTAATTTTACCGTACATTGGCTAATTGAAAATAAGTGTTCATCTTATAAACAGCCAAAAAAAAAAAAATCTAATTTTTGATGCATTTGTTACAGTCATCAGATGCCTTTGCCCTAAATGCATCAGATTAGTTAATATGCATGCTCTAGTTCAGTATTGGTTAACAGATTCTTCCCTTGGAAATAGAAGAAACACTTGTGATAAGACGCATGGATCTTAAGTGCACCACTCAAGCCATTTTGGTAAACCCTTGCACCGGTAATCCAAACCCTGATCACAAAATCCTCATACCCCGGAAATCTTCCTTTAAGTCTGCTCTCCTCCACTTTCTGTCCCATACAGCTCAGGACACTGAATACCAAGAGTAGAATTTACATTCTTCCTGGATCATTTATCATCTCACACAGCTTCTCTTGCCTTCATTCTCCTCTTTGTTAAGACCATTCCACCAATGGCTTCATAGTCATTCACCAATACTTCTAGCCCTTTAATCTTAAAAATCTAATGGGAGTTATTACTCCAAGGCTTGGCTGTTCCTGAGGAAGTCTGGGTCTCAGGGAAGACCGGCACCCTGGAGTGTCCCTGGTCTTGGCACACTGCTACAGCCCTAATGTGTCTTACTAGCTCAGCGAATTCTTCTTGTAGGGATTATCTTGAGGCCCTGAACTAAGACAACACAAAATGGAAACCTCTTCATAAAGCTGGGCATGTGGATTGGTTGATCTTTGAGGACAACAGAGTTGATATGCATAATCATCCTGGAGTTTCTCAGACTGGTAACTCCTAAGAAGCTCTTCTCTAGCCCATGCAGACTGGTCAGCTCCATCCATGAGCTCAAGCATCATCATGGATATAGAGGGGTCACATTAAATAGGATCTTGCTGCCTACCTGTGGCAGGTGAGGTAACAAGCCATTTCAGCTGCCAGCTCCTTCCGGGTCTGCCTCATCTGAGTCACTTTCCCCATGATCATCCCCTTCTTAGTGTTCAACACCCAGTGACCAACAGGTGGGGGTATAGAAGTCCTGGCTGTTTTGATCTAAAGGTTTTGTTGGACTTGGATTCAAGTTCAATGTTTCTTTTGCCTGTCCTGTGTCTAACAAACGTCTGTGCTGTGAGATGCATTTTAAGATGTTGAGAAACAAACTGTGAAAGAGGACAGAAATACAAGATTCAGAGAAAAACCATGCTTGTTACACATTCTTGGTCATTGGCATTTTGTACCTGTTTTTGTGTAGGCAACTACACAGGGATCTTGTTAATGCTTCATTCTATCATTGTTGTAAAGTGACACATTTACTATTGAAAGCTAGCCGCTTTATAGAATATCAACAGGTAGCAGGACCACATGTATCAGGATTCTTTCTATCCCTTTCGCTTTTGTTGTCCTCTTTTGGTCAATGCAGAAGAAATAAGACCATCCAGATCTTAACCATTGTAGCAGTTCCAATTAGAGAGCTTTCCTGGGAATGTAGTCTGTAGTCAGACTAAAGTTACTCCTACTCCTTTAATTGCTTAAGATGTAGAAACATCTGACTTAACAGATGTACAGTTGAATTCTAACAAGAGTCTTTAAAGCATCATCCAACTCTAATAGGAAGTTACTGAAAACAGAAGGCTTGTTAGTTCTTATGAACAGACCTAGTAGTTAGGGACCTAGTTTACTCTTAGTCGTGCATGTGGAAAACAGATCCAGAAATCCAGCTGGGCCTGTTTTGGAGAGCAAGATAGTTTCATTTTGACCTATGGACTTGTTCTTGATCATATTTATGTAGTTCCAGCAAGAAATGTTTGTGCTGGCCCCAAATCCTCCTTGCCTAGCTAAGAGATAAACCAAATATGAGGTAATTATTCATCACAACCATGGCTAGTGAATTTAACCTAGATTTTTGGACCTCTAGAGAGGAGCGTGTCAGGAGGGCCATACCACAAATTCCTCACCTGACTCTGCTCCAGTGGAGAACCCTCACCCCGCAGCCAAACAACTCTCCTTGTTAAGGGACCAGATACAGCTTCTGCTTATCCTTGAGTGGCAGGTTTCAGTTCCCAGCCAGCCCATGGCATTATTTGGACAAGACAATGACCTCCTCCATGGGAATTAGGGGACAACTCCCCACCCCCCGTCACTACAGAGCCTGCCTTCTGCAACTCCTGGTTGTTCACCATCTCCCCATGTGGCCCGATGTGGCATGTGTCCTCACCTAGGCTGCATGTAGGATAAGCTTCTGATCTCTTCTGTCTAGTTATATCCCTGTAGAGTAGTAATTGCTCACTTGCTCATCCATGGGTGAATAGGAGGTAATTAAAACAATTCTATTCACAGTAGTGGTCCAAGACTGCTTTGTTTTTGCTTAAGTGTCAGAAGAGGGGCATAGGAGTCAGATGGATGAAGACAAGCAAACAGAAGAGTTTAGTTTGCTCCTAGGTGTTACCAAAGTACAATAGCTGGGAGTAATGTGAGGGGCTGGGGACGTCCATAAACCAGTGTTCTTTCATGGTCTTGACAGGAGTCTATTCCCTGTAGTCAGCAGGTTAATTTCACGGTTGTGGCTGGAAGTGGTCTCCTCCCTGAATACATCACCCTTCAGAAGATTCTGGAAATAACAGAAGGCAGCATACTGGCTAGGGACCTTGGGATATGAGCAACAACCCAGCAGAGAGTTCCTAGGTTGTTATCTAAGCTTCTAGATGCCCTTGCCTGGACACTGCGGAGTTCTGCAGCCAGGAAGTACAAAAAGGCACAGACAAGAAATAGCCCCCAAGAAATAGTTCTCTCCAGCCAGAAGCCTGGGAAAAGGACACCCAAAGGGACAAGAATGCTTTCCTGGCACCTGCCCATTCTTAGGGTGATAAAAAAACAAACAAACACAAACCCAAACAACAAACGTCTACCTGACATCAATGGCACTACTGCAGCAGAATTCACAGGACAAAACTTCTCTTCTCTGATGAGGTGGGAACCCTCTCCCAGAGTCTGTAAGCAACAGCACACCTCCCTCCCCAGCTAACACAAAGGGAATGCCCGGGAGAGTCTCGTCGTTTGGGGAACACACATGGGATCAACCAGAACAGTTCTGCAGGTGGTTCATTAATGGAATTGATGTTGGATCCACAGCTCATGAAAGTGATGTACATCCTGAACAGACAGATAGACTACCTGCTCAAATTGGAGCATAGGCTTTTGTTTTATAAGCTTGGTTTTTCAGAATACAGCCCAAAATTACTCCTATCGAGAGCCAGGAAAATTTCAGCTTGAAGGGAAAGACAGACAAGAGATGAACACTGAGAACAGATTAGAATGATCAGAGAAGGATTGTCAGATGCTCCAGTGAACAGTTATGAACACTTGAAACAAATGGAAAAAATAGAAAATCTTGAAATAGAAGATGTGCATTTCAGTTGGAGAACTTCTATTTGATTTTACCAAGTTATAACTCACTGGATGGACTCTAACAGAATGGAGAAGACAGAGGATAGACTCCATGAACTTGAGGTAGATCAGTAGAAATAATCTATTCTCTGTTCAGACTGGGTCAACAGAACAGCATGGTCAGTGGAACCAGGCCCACCTTGGCATTGTTGAGGTGCCCCTACTCCAACAACATACAGGAAATTGGGTCAGCCTTGAGCTTCAGATTCTATTCTCACTACTAATTCTGATTCTACAGAAAACTTCATTTCCAAGGAATATTTGTACAACAGGCTGGCTAGGAAATTTCCTTCAGGAGAGTGTAGACTGACTGTCCCAAGGGCACTCTAGTAAGAGCAGGGTCATTGGGAATAACATTTGCCCTGAGCTCTGGCATCTGTGTCCTGATCTTGGTTGCAGCCCCAAAGAAAAGTAGATGGATGTAGTATAGCACTGTCCCCTCCTCAGAAAGTGCCTCAGAACAGTGCCAGGCAGAATAGCCAGGGAGGGAGGCCCAAGAGGCAGCCTTGATCACTAGCCCATCTCCAGTCAAAGACCTTCCCAAGCTGACCTAGTTCATGGAGTTGACACCTCTGACTAGTGAGAGGTCAGAGCTCTGCTTGGTCTATGTTGAGAAGCCAGGGGAACACCGTTTCTCAGGACGGGTGTGGTGGTGCTAAGAATCTGGGTGTGCTTCAAGTACGTGCAATGAAGTTGCTCTAGGGAGAGGTGTGGCTCAGGGTCACTACTGTGTTCAGTGATTTGGAACTTGTAGGAGATGAGAACAAGTCGCTGCCTTTGCACTAACATGAAGAAAGAGGCATTGCTTGGTGGGCACCTTTAGAATTGGAGGACTCAGCACACTTGGGGATACTGCTTAGAACAATGGGGCAGTTTACCCTTACGGCTGCTATTTTGGAGTAGGATGTAAAGCAAGAAGGCTTTGCTTCACCCAGGACAGGATAGGAGCTACCTTGCCACATAGTCTGCGTTTCAACAGGTAAAAGATGGGAAGACCTATGGCAGAATTACAATATGGAGCCACCAAAGAGCCCCATTTGGAGAATCACAACAGATTCCTGGAGAAGCATCCTGCCTATGAATATGAATAGTTTGAAAGTCAATTCCTCACTTGTGCCTGGGTCCTGGGAGCAATATATGCCTAGAGAGGGGTCACTAAATACCTAGAACTTTCCAGGGACCAAACTATCAGAAGCTGAAGGTCATTTGACATAGAAGTAGTCACAAGACTATACTGCACAACAAAATGTCAGTACAAATATTTGAGAACAAGCTAGTTCAGGTCTGGAAGACTCAATTAAGCTTCACCAGGTTATTGTCTTGAGTCTGAGGATTATTCCTATTTAATTCTCTGGTCCTGGTTTGATCCTTGATCATAAGGATAATGATGGTTTTCTTAATTTGTGCATGACCATCAGGACTCAGCAGCTCAGCCTGACTGGAAGGAGTTTGAAAAGCTTATGCTAGACTCCATCCTCCATGCATGTTGTGCTGGGGTCTACCCCTGGGGAGACCCAGCAATGTCCCTCAGACTTGAGGGGCTAATAGAGGGACATTTGGGGGATTCTGCCCTTTGACCCCTAGGTCAAATGTATTCCTTACACTCCTAGGTCAAAGGGCAGAATCCCCCAAATGTCCCTCTATTAGCCCCTCAAGTCCAAGGCATTCTTTAGAAGAACACAAATATGGAATTCTGGGGCCCTGAAATCTCAGCAGGGTTGGGTGCCCATTTAGGGGCCCACTGAGGATCCAGTTTCACTTGGTGGAGTCTACTCTGGTGGTAACCCTAGAGGAGGTGGCCTTTGTCCTGACTAGAAGGCCCTCTTTATCATACTTGATTTGCAGACATAAACTTCCCAACCTCAATACTTCCAAGTTTTTCTGTGCCTCTGGCTAAGAGATAGGGGATGGCTTATGGTATGAGCAGCTTCCTCTCCCTCACCCCAGGAGCACAGTCTCCCTCCCTGGACAGAGGCTTTTCAGGTCACCTTATTCCATTTCTCATTGGCTCAGCCTTCCTTGACGCCTTCTTGCCAATGTCCTTTATCACCATAGATCATGTTTTCTGTATAACTTTCCCTTGCCTTAATTCCCTGTAGGATCCTATCAATGGTTTCTGGTATATGTGCACTTAAAATACTCTTGCCTTGATCATGGTAATGCTATACATGTGTCCAAAAACAATGTATACCTTAAGCATGGGTAGTTTTTATAGAAGATACTCCTGGATAAAGAAAAACATAAAACAAAAACAAGAAACAAAACAAAACAAAACAAAAAACCTTATTCCTGACTCTTAAGACCCAACTATCTCAAATTCCAAGGCACTTTTCACATTGTTAGCCAGCTAAAGGCAGCATAGGGCTTGAAAGGCACAATCCCCTGGACATTGTCAAGGAAACCAAGGGTTCTTACAGGAACATAGGACTTCCCCTAGGTAAGATGCTACTTCAGCCACAGAAGATTCTGCAGAGTCCTTTTAGTGAACACAGTGTGTTGTATGAAGGTCAAAGCCCACACCACAGTCTCAGAGGGGGATTGACCAAGCCCGAGTAAAAGATGGCTCTCAGCTCCATCTGCTTAATCTTTGGAGTACTGTCATATTTGATTCTAAGAAACACTGGGCATTCATGGCCAGAGTTCTTGTTCCCTGGCCACACATCCATTTCCTTGGTTCATTTTGAGGCCCTCAAGGTGGTCAGTGATGGTGTTCTAGGACAAGATGATCTAGCATGAAAGGGGAGGAAAAGAGAAACCCCAGGAGCATGGTGGAGACCAATTCCAGAATTCTGAAGAATGAGACCCCATTTCCAGAGGAGATATGCGATGAATTACAAGGATGAGAACCTAGGAATGCACCTCTTTGGGGAAATCAAGTTTTAGGTCAGCTAGGTAATTTGAAGATAAAGTCAGGTAATTAGAGTCTGAGAAATTCTTTATGATGAATAAGAACGTTTGTATGAGAAGGGATCTAGAACTCCAGGCTCTAGACAAGCCTCAGGAGAGTCAGAAGGCAAAAAGGTGGTGAAGAGATATGAAGATTGAGAATTTAAAGTCGTGGTGGTCAAGTAGGTAGTCTGAAGAGGTTAATATGTCTAGTCTTTACCATTTATTGCCTGGACTCTTAATCCCAAACACAGTGCCCCAAAACATTTGATTGTTTTGGGATTCCTGATATTCCTCTGTAGATCTGCCTCTATCTTTAAACTCCTCTGGAGGTTTCTGTTTGTTTTGGTGAAACAAATATGGCTGCCCCTTAGTATCACATCTGCTTCTGAGGCCTTCACATCTCCAAAGTTACAAAGCTTAGAGATGGGCGTGAGTTTTCTTAGCAACTCCAGAACATTCCTCACTTCTCCCTCAAACTCCATATCTAAAGCTCAAGCATCATTTTCCACCCATTTTACCAACTTGTTGCAAGTATCTTCTGACCCTATAGTGACACCCCCCCCCCCCCCATTCATTGACTGCCTGCTCCTTGCTCTCCTCTTCCCTTCAGCACTGCAGGTCACACATGGTTACTTCAACACACATGAAGAGGATACAGAGCCTTTGGCTTCCTTGCTTTGACCTCACTGCTAAAGATCGGTACTTCTATTCCACCTTAATTTAGTCAATACCCATGGCTGTCTGTAGATGCCATCTTGAACCGCTACTACCTTCAAGTTTTGACACAATTCTACTGATATCATTGCAGGTCCTATCCTACCCCTTTAATAGCCAGTTGTTACTTGCCAGTGATCCTTTCTGAACTTAGTTTGGGTGACCCATCCCCCATAACGATTTGCTTGCAAACCCTCAACTCTGTTGTATTCTTTCTCCCTCAGTTTACTTGACATGGAAAAAAACTCATCTTTCACTACTCTCTGGCTGGAGTAGAATATGGGGAAGATTTAAAAATTTAAGCTTTAAGCAGTTCACTTTCCACAGCCATTTGTGCTTTTGGATCTCAAACTTATATCAAACTTACGACTTTCTCCTTGAATGTATTCCTTATACTGGCCTCCCTAGATAGAGCATCCACCAGATTTCCAGTCTTCCTGAAAGAGTTTTTTTCATCCCATTCCTACCTCTACTACCATGCACACCCTGGACCGAGCCGTGACTCCACATCTTGATCTCTGCGTGATACTCTAACTGACCTCTTCCTCCCCTACCACCTATTCTCCATAATGAGGACTTTAAGGCTCTCAATGGCTCTCATTTAGAAATGGGAATGTGGTGATGAGCTTTTTTTTTTTAATTTCTTTTCAGTGTAACAGAATTGTTTATGCACCACACTCAGTGCTCCATGCAATACATGCCCTCCATAATACCCACCCCCTGGCTCCCACAACCTCCCACCCCCCCACCCCTTCAAAACCCTCAGATTATTTTTCAGAGTCCATAGTCTCTCATGGTTCATCTACCCTTCCAATTTCCCTCAACTCCCTTCTCCTCTCCATCTCCCCATGTCCTCCATGTTATTTGTTATGCTTCACAAATAAGTGAAACCATATGATAATTGACTCTCCCTGCTTGACTTATCTCACTCAGCATAATCTCTTCCAGTCCTGTCCATGTTGATACAAAAGTTGGGTATTCATCCTTTCTGATTAGGGCAGAACTGAAAGCCACCAGGGATGATGGTCATGAGCTTTAAGTAGAAGACAAAGTCCTTGAAATCCTTACATGATTTCTGCCCTAAAACATTATACTCATTTGGCTACATTGTCTACCCTACTGACTAGGGCATGGGCTCCTTGTAGGCAGAGACACACTTGTTCCCTTAACACCACTATATATTATAGGTATTCTGTATTTGAATAAACTAGCATCTGTAAGCTATAGGCCACATTGTTTTTCACATAAATGTTCTATAGGATACAATGGTTATGTTTCCACTGCTAAAGTGCTTACTATTCAAGTGGACAGAATACAACCAGAAAAGTAGGCCAACGGGAAACACTGGTGGCTTTAGCTCTGCTGGTTTAGAGGTATGAAAAAATTTTTTACTGGTATGAAAAAAGTCTAACAAGTTACCTGCCCAAATGTGTTTGTTAGGGAACTGAGCTGGGTTGAGACCCAAGAATCACACACAGAAACCTGCTTGCATAGGTAGGAGAAGCCACATTCCTAGTTGAATTGGTAGGAGGCCCCATCTTGCCAGACCTCCTAGAGCTCCAACCCCAACAATCAGATAGGTGTTGACTTGCTACTCAACAAAGGAGGTGATTTTTGAGCCTTGGGAAGACTGGGTCTTCTAGGAATGGTCTATTAGGCAATTTCTGAGAAGGTACCATTCTTAAAGGGATTCTTTGAACCAGCCATAGACCTAGGAGCCAGAATCAGCCTGGGGAGTGAGGTCTAGAGGAAAATGAGCTGAGTGTGAAGTGTACTGGCTGTAGCTTTCCCTGCACATCTTCTGCCCATTTCCTAGGGCCATCTGAGGCCCTAGCCACCTTAAGCTCTATAGGAGGCTGTGGAAGAAGTAGACTTCTAGAGTGCTCTACTATGGTTTTCTTGAACTACACGTATCTCCAAGTATCCAGAGAGCCACTAATGTGTTTTCCTTGCCCATGCAGCACTTTGTGGGGAGTGGAATCCTACTCAGGAGATGGGAGAAAGCAGGATCCTATATGCTCAGGTTCCTTTGGCAGTAACAAAAGTTCATAGAACAATCTCATTCTCCATGGTCCATATTAGGACATCACCAGTGAAACCTTTTCTTTCAGTCTCTGAACACCCTTGTCTCATCAGGCTGTCAATGAGGGGGGAGAATACTTGCCATTGTCTTACTCTATAGGAGGCGGTGACATCTATGAGGAATGAAATGGTTAGAACAATAGATTTACGCCCTTGATCTTAGACCTTCATCTTCAGAGGAGGTGGGGACATGTTGAGCTGGGAAGGGGGTGGCCTCGTTTTCTTTTGAGTATCCTGGGAACCCCCCTGTTTAGCACACCTGTTTAGCATGAATTTATGTAAGAAGCACCCACCTCTCCAGTAAGGTATCTATCTAGAAAGGAACCAGAGACTGCTCCCCTCCCCCCAGTCCCCAGTTGGTTCACTGTAGTTAATTCAGCTGAAAACCAACATTTCCAATACTCTCAACTACCCCCAGGAGTCCATAGGTGTAGGTTTGACATTTGAGTTTTCAGATAATAGAAGCGGACAAGCTAGTGAAGCACCCACATGGCTTGACGTTCTTCCCCACCTCAAAATATTGTGTGTCATGTGACAATACCTTATACGTTCTAGAAACCCAGAATGGGAGATACAATTAGAACACAAGTTCAGTAATTCAAAGTACTATAAGATACCACTACTGAGTCACCAGGATGGCAGAATTATAGATCTCACTAAGCCCTGACAAGTACGTAGAACAACAGGAACATTCCTATATCAATTATGCAAAGTGAGTTACCTTTTGGAAGATGATTCTAGTGTGTTCCTGTCCCCATTCCAAAACCAAGCACATAAAGCCTAGGACGCAGAGATTTTTAGTGCAGAGCACATAAACAGGAGGGTGCTCTTATGTATACTAGTCCCCATATCCAGTATCATGACAGCAGGGAGGTGGTTACAATTAGTGCTACCTCCTGAGTGTGGAGCACTGGAATGGATAAGCCAGAATATGCTTATAATGAAATACTGTACAGCAGTAGAGGGGAACTACTGCTACATATAGCTTACATAAATCTCCAACAAGTGAAAAATAGGAGTATATAGAAATAGAATCATAGCATGTAAGGTTCAATATGATTTGTTTTTTCCACTTCTATCACTGTTGGTTAATTTTGCCTCTGATAATGATGAGAGGTGGCACACGGAAAGTGGCTGGTTTGTTGGTAATGTACTTCATCTTCCTGGGTCATGGTTCCATGCAGATGTCCACTTTAACATTTCACTAATGCAGTAAAGTAAGATTAGTGGAACATCAAAAAGGACAGTTCAGACTGGTGAATTCAGATCATCCAAACTCTACAAGTTTACCTCATACTGTTTTTGCCCAATTCCCCGAAATTGGGATCTTTATGATGGGGTTCTGGAGAACATGACTGGAGACTCAGATTTCCCTGTGAACATGCTGGTCACTATGGAAATCACCCTTGGCTGGGTGGTGCTCAAGAAAGTGTGGTAGAATTTTTCTTTCTTCCCTTTTTTTTAAAAATAAACATTGGGTTTATTTATGTTCAATTATCCAACATCTTAATGCTGCCAGAGTAACTGTGTTTCACAGTGGACTCCCTAACACCACACATTTGTTTTATCAGCTCGAAGAAGACTTGACCAGTCTTCTGGGAACAGTGGTCTTGTTTTCTGGCTACTGGTTTGCTGAAGTCTAGTATTCAGCAATATTGTGACCTCCAGAAATTGTTGCTAGCTGTAAGAATAAGAACATAAAGACATCCTGTGTGACCACATAGCCAGCCAGTCTTATTGACATAATGGGACATTGTTTCCTGGACTCTGCTTTGGACAACCACAAGGAGCAACAATGATGACTTGTGCTCTTCTCATGTCATCAGGCCTGGTGACCCTACTTCCTCTGGCCCTGAAGGCCTGCGGGAGGGGACTTCAAAGTTGTTCCAAATTCAAGGCCTATTGGAGCTCTGAGGATAGGGAATGCTACTTATGGCCCCCATCCCAGTTATAGTCAACAGGTTGCACTCACATTCTCTACAGTCCATGCAAGACCTAGCTCCTGTTTAACTCTGCTCTGACCTTTACCTCCATCCTTTAGCACAGACTACAAGATCCCAGTTTTATCTCTGGCACACACTTCCTTCCTACCTGTCTCATCCCCTTGAATCCTGCACTTCAATGTTTATGAGCTTCTGCTCATCCAATAGATCATGGTAACAGTGTAAAGGGCCTATGTGGGCCAAAGTCTTGTCACACACTAATGAACTCAGAAGTTCAACCAAGTTCCCCTCAACATATTAACTTTGCTTTAGAAAAAAAGACTCCATATTCCTAGGGCAGTAAAATATTGTGATACTATAATGGTGGGTAGGTCATACATTTGCCTAAGCCCATAACAATGTACACCAAGAATTAGCCCTGTTATTAACTATGGGCTTTGTAGGAGAACGGTGGGTCCATGATGGTTTATTGATGGACAAGTATACCATCTGGTGGGAGAGGTTCATAGCAAGCGAATTTGTGTGTGTGAGGTGAGGACACATATGGGAAGTCTCAGGTTTCCTTTCAATTTTTCTGTGAAATAAAACTTAAGGTTAAAAATAAGCAACACTCAGACTGGTCCCAAACTATAATCACAGAACTAGGCATCTGGAAGAACCTATCAAACTTTCAGAGGACAGGCCTCACAGCATTAGCTAGACTCGTCTTATTCAACCTTCACAGTCACTTTAATAAACCATTCTCTGGTGAGAATGTTGGCTTAGTGTCCTGAGCCAGAATTGCCTTAATGTCAGGGAATATAGAATACCACCACTGTCCTCAGTTTTGATCAAGGGTTGTGCCAGATCTGCTCACCACTATCCAACCCTTCAACCAGGTGAGTCCCAGAACTGAAGGCCCTTTCCCTTGTGTGCCCTGTGCCAACTTCCTCTTTGATGAGTAACCAGTCCTATGGCAGGGAGCCACCAAGCCATCCCTTAGCCTATGCACTGGGCACATTAGCAAAGCCTGACTAAGGCATCCAGACATCCAAGACGGGATCTCTTCTGATGACAAGAGTTAGCTCTATCTTTTTCTAAAGCAAAGTGGCAGTAATTCTACAGAGACTACCTATTTGACCAAATAGCATTAAAGTTCTTGGTTATCTGATAGTCCCTTGCTAAAGTTAGAAACGTTGAGAGCTTTTTGTAGGAAGAAGGACAATTGGAAATATTAAGTTTCAGTAGCAAAGTGGTATTCAGAAAAGTCTACTGCAGAACATATGGGTGCCACTGAAGGGACACTGCCAGTCACCATTCTTGACAGGTGGAGCTTTGTAGCTACAGGCAAGAGGATGCCAAGGTAGAGGCTTTCCTGGTACCAAAAATCCTGGTTTCTACTCCAATCTCAGGTTTCATGGTTTTAAGTGCTTCACTTGGATATACCCAGCTTTTTTTTTTTTTTTTAAGTGTTATACCCAAGAAGCTAGTAGATCAAAGATTGCCCTCCTTATAAGTCAGTATCACAAATAAGAATACTACTTCTCAAGGTTGTTCCTCTAGTACAAGTCACCATGGGCTTAAGTTCATACGTGGGCCTAGTCTTCCTCAACCCCCTGCTGATCTCATTTCCAGGCCCTCGGTCAGTCAGGCATTGATATCAGAGGGTTTACAGTGGGGGACCTCTAGGAGCTGCCACAGCACTTAGAAGCTACAGTAGCAACACCATTGCAGGATTTAGAGCCCAACATGAAGGAAGCTCTCCCATAGCCCCTCCTCACTATAACTTCAGGATAGCTGCTCACATCCCTGAGACCAATAAAGCCATCCAGACATCTGGAAACTAAGTGTCATTTTATGCTCCTTCCAAACATCAGAGTGGGATGGGGAATTGTGGAGACATAGCTGGTTTAAGGCAAGTGGTGACTTCTATGGAGAACAACCCAAGTTTGAAGCACCTAGGAGACTCTAGTAGGGATGAGTAGTAAGTATTTGTGCTGGAAGGGAGCTCAGAAGAGCTCTACTAGAGAAGAGCAGAGGGGGGAAATAAGCACGGGAGACTAGTTGAAGCCATGAAGTCCCAAGACCAAACCCAGAGCAGGAGCGATGGAGACCAGTCAAAGAACAGCTTTCAAAGAAGATACCAACAAAATAGCTAGAGACTGGTAAACCTCTGGACAAGGTGACATCTGTGCTGGAACCCCTTCAGACCAAATCTTCATGGCAGATCTAGAAAAGGTTGGAATCTGTTTGGAACATTTAGATGCCAGAAATCTGGGAAGGTCTTAAAAACATGCTAAGTCACTAGTATTTGTGGGAAAATGGTTTTCAGGATAGAGATCCTGGTTGTGTGAGAAGATACAAGTCTGGAAGGAGTAAGGTGATTTCCAGAGCATGGTGGGGTGGAGAAAGTCCTGGAGGATGGGGAGAAGATACATTCCTCCAGGGCAGAGAACCCCAAAGAGTGACAGATATAACATGCCTTCTACAACTAAGTCAGCCTTGAGGAGCCAGGAGAACCATGGAGGTACTGACAAAGAGAGGATATGTCCTAACAGGATTCCCAGACTTCCAAGGCAGACAACCAAGGGATAAGTGCTCATCCAACCCAGAAAGCCACCCTTTGGAGGACCAGGCACTGGAAGGTTTCCAGGCTCACCATGACCTGTACAATCAGAAGTTCTGTCAGCAACATTGGACAGATTTCCCGAGGCACACTAGAACACAGAGGCCCTGATGAACCTCTGGCTTCCTGGCCCCAGGTTCTCTGGAGGCAGAAGAGAGAGAATTCAGGAAGATAATAAGGAAAGAAGAGCCAAGATTTGTCTGGGTCACTAGGGTAGAAACCATGGATCCCCCAGGAACCCTGAGACCTCAGCCTTGAGGACCATAAGTACACAGCACAGACTCATCCAGATTTTACCCCCAGAGGACAATGAAACCCAGGTGTATAGAAGTGTCCAGCCCTCCAGTCATAGGCAAGGACAAAATTTAAGGCAGCATGCAACAAGCCCTGTTCTGCCACAATTTTACCCCAAACCCTTCCTTCAGGCAAGTTGTCTATGGCGAAGATAATCCTCCCAGGCTTCCAATCTTTCTAGTGATTTCAGAGGACAATTTTTCTGGTGCTTTCAGATGAGGACCTAGTTCTTGATTCTGAAAGAGGGGGAGAAAAATACATACAATTTTTATTGGGGGGGGGGATGGGCTTGACCTTTACAGACAAGTACAACCCCACATTAGAAAGTTTAGACCTTTTTGCTCTTCCCACCACAGAATTGTTAGAGCTCCTGAGTGACAGATGTACATATTCTGCTTTTGGTTCATTCAGTTTGAGCAATCTTACTTCATAGCAATGTTGTTTATCCCCTTACTCCTTAAAATGCAAGAAGTTAAAGCCACCCATGGTTCTTAATAGAACCCAAAAACAATCCTTTCCCAGCCATGATGGGTATGGAGGAATCTATCATAACTGGTGGGTCTGCTTCTAAGTTCTTTCCTGACCTTCTTTTTTCCATTTTCAGAACTTTTCATCACAATCAATGCTGCACAACTTTGCCAGTACTTTGGGCCCCATTAATGTGACCACCTCCCTCAAGGACCCTCTTATGTTGGGGTCTACTCTTTGACTCAATTCTCAGTAAAAGCATGCATATCCTGGGAAATGATTCCCCATGACCACTTGGCTATAGGGAGCTTGGTTTCCTTATAGTCTTGAGAACTGGGTACTTTTAACCCCCTCACAAGAATGGGTAACAGTCCATCTGAAAGTTCCTGATCAGCATTTGTGACGTAATCTGGATGATAAAAACCTTGCTGTTCACGTCTCCCCCAAGTCCCCTCCAGAAGATGGCCTGGCCTGAAACAATCCTTTCTTCTGGTTTCCTTGCCCCACCTTCCTGCCTGAAAGAAGGTTCCATGCTATACAACTCCTCAGAGCATTGCTCTACTTATACATAATGCTGCTGACTCATGAACGGCTTAATAAAGCCAATTAGATCAAAAAACAAAACAAAGACAAACTGGGGTAAATTATTCTCAACGACTCTCATTTAGAAAGAGCCAGCTCCAGAAGTCAGCTATCAGAGAGGATAGAAGGCTCAACAAGGAGCCTTTTTTTCATTCTGAAGCATTGTCCTGATCCACCATTCATTGCAAAAGGTGTGTTTCAGGAGCACCCAGGAGGACCTATGCTCATGAAGAGTCTCTTTTTCAGAGCTGTCCTGGGATGGCACCAGAGGTCTACTGGGCTCATGTTCATTTTTGATGACTTGAATGGGTCTCAGAAAGGGAAGTGTAGGGGCCTACTTAGCCAGAGTGACTCCATCTTGGTTAAAACTGACCCTGCACCCCCCCCCCCCCGAGGAACTTACTTAAAAGCAAGTCTGGGACACCAGTAAAATATGGCCGACCAGTCCCTGATAACAGAGCCCAAATACAAGGATGGTTCAGGTCAGGTGGAGATAACAGAACCCAAATACAAGGACGGGTCAAGTCAGGTGGAGACAATCTCATTGGCCAGGCTCAACCACATGGCCTTTGCTCTATAAAAGCTAGTCTGTGAAGCTGGGGGTGGTCGCTCTCTCCATAAGAGATGGCCCCAGCCAGTTGGTTTGATTCTCTGTGCTGGTGCGATATAAAGCTTTGCTTGACCTTCACTTTTTATCAGTCTTGCTCCTTTGATCATGGACCCCATCATTTGGGAGCTCATCCGGAATCAAACAATGAGAACTGAGCCAGCATCGGAATTTCTGGGAAAAGGCTCCGGAGGTAAGATCTCGAGACCCAGTTCTACGAGATCCTGTTCTGTCTGCGTGTTTGCGGAGCTCCAGGGGTATACCCCACGGGGGAGAAACTGGACGCAGTATTGCTCTGCAGTGCTGGAGTGGATGCAGGGATGCCCCATCCCTCCACTGGTAGATCACCAGGGGATTCGAGTCCCCCTAGGCAGTCAGGGGACCGAGAAAATCCCCGCCAGTGGCAGGTTGTGTTTTTGAGTTTGGATTATATCTTGCACACCCTTAGACTTGATATCTGGTTAAGGAAGGGCCGCTGGGTCTGCGGTTGTCTTTGTCTTGTCTTTTTGTTGTCTGTTGTATTGTTTGTTGTGTTTGAAGAAATGGGGCAAGTGGGGAGTAAGGGGCCTGTGTCACCCCTAAGTCTTGTTCTCCAGCATTTCAAAGATTTTCAAGGTAAAGCCACCCAGTCGGGTAACAAGGTTTACCTGGGAAAACTAAAAACACTCTGCCAGTTAGAGCGGCCCACTTTCTCCACAGGGTGGTCGCCAGAAGGAACGTTTGCCTTGGCTCAAATCTACTCTATCCAGAGTAAGGTCTTCGATCTCCATCAAGACCAAATTCCATACATTGTGGCCTGGCGATATCTGGTGGAAGAGTCACCATCATGGCTCAAGTCTCCCCTTCCCCCTACTAACAAGACCATTTCTCTCCCTCTAAAGCAGGTCAGATCACCAAAACCAGAACAGAAAGATGAGGGGGAACCAGGGAAGACCATCCTGCCTCCATCAGAGGTGGAGGATGTGGAATTTCCCACTCCTTAAGGCCTGACACAAATCCTTCTCTCTACCCTCAGGCTTTCTTACCCACCAGCCCACCTGGGTGGATAGGAAACTTCAGAAAATTGAAGGATTTGAAGGGAAGAATTTAACTGAGTTAGTGGGAATAGCAGAAAAGGTGTTTAACAACAGGGATGAACAAGATGAAAAACAGACCAAAAAATTAGTTAAGGCTTTGGCATTACATGAGGCGGGAAGGAGATAGGGGGAAAGAGGTCAATGGAAAAGGAAAAGGCAGGTAGGGGATGGTCAGTGGAAAGAAAAGCCTAAGCACAGAGAAAGCAGGTGGGAAGGCTTAGATTCAGATCAGTGTGCTTACTGCAAGGAAAAAGGACACTGGGCTAAGGAGTGCCGTGAAAAGAAGACGGCAATGCTGGCCACCAAAGACTGAAGGGGCCATTGTTCAGAGCCCCTTCCCAAACCTTGGGTCAAAAACCTTGGTCAATTCCCAAACCTTGAGGTGGAGGGGAAATCAATTGATATTTTGGTGGATACGGGAGCCCAATTCTCATCATTGCTTATACCTATGGGAAAACTCTCTGGAGAGGAAGTCTGGGTACAAGGGGCAAATGGCACAGAAAGACATAAATGGACAACAGAAAAGACTTTAAATTTGGCTTCAGGAGTAGTCAAACATTGATTCTTGGTCCTCCCTAATGCCCCATATAACCTGATGGGAAGAGATCTCCTCCACAAACTACAAGCTGGCATTCAGTTCTCAGAAGGAGACATGACTGTAACCTTGAGACAACCCACTGTGCAGATGCTTGTGGCAGCAGTACATGAATACCTCCTTTACAAGCCAGTCTCAAAACCAGAGGAGACAAAGGGTGGGGAGCCTTCTCCAAACCCTACAGGTCAAGTTTCCCAAAGTCTGGGCAGAAGGGAAGCCCCTTGGCTTGGCCAAGGGACAGCCTCCAGTGGTGGTACAATGAAAAGTGATGGTTATGGCTGTTCACATCCAGCAGTAACCCCTCCCCTGGGAAGCAAAGGAAGGGATCAGAAAACACATGAACCACCTCCGAGGAGACGGGATCCTAATTCCTTGCAAGTCTCCATGGAACACACCTTTGCTGCCCGTCAAAAGGCAGAGACTGGGGAGTACCGACCCATTCAGGACTTGTGGGAAGTTAATAAATGGGCTGAAGATATCCACCCAAAGGTGCCTAACCCCTATACCCTACTCTCGCTCCTAGGCCCCAAAA
Source organism: Enhydra lutris kenyoni (assembly GCF_002288905.1). Lineage (NCBI taxonomy): Eukaryota > Metazoa > Chordata > Mammalia > Carnivora > Mustelidae > Enhydra > Enhydra lutris. The sequence goes on from NW_019154098.1 coordinate 4,078,766, forward strand.
GAACTGTGTATACCATCTTAGATCTCAAGGATGCGTTTTTCTGCATACCTTTAGCAAGGGAGTCTCAGCCCCTTTTTGCTTTGAGTGGTCCAACCCACAGGAAGGGTTCCAAGGCCAGCTCACCTGGACAAGGCTTCCCCAAGGATTCCAGACTCCACCAGACTGATGGATGACAAATGCCTAAGCGATGGGGTATCAGGCCCTCCTCCTCAACGAATCAAAAGTGACTTTCTGGCCCCTGGTGGTGCTAAATCCAGCCACGTTGCTGCCAGAGGAGCTGGCTGACCACCCACACGGCTGCGGGGAGGTCCTAACCCAGGTCACAGGAATAAGGCCGGATCTCAGAGACACTCCCCTCCCAGATGCAGAGATGACTCTGTTCACAGATGGGAGTAGCTACGTGGTCGATGGAAAGAGGTATGCGGGGGCTGCGGTGGTTTCTCCTGAGTAGGAACTCCGGAAGGCAGCCCTGCCACACAGAACCTCAGCGCAAAAAGCAGAGCTGATTGCACTCACCAAGGCACTGCAGATGGCCAAGGGTAAGACCACCAACATCTATAACAGCAGAAGGAAAAGGAATTAAAAACAGGAGAAATATTGGCTCTCCTCCAGGCTATTTGGGACCTGAAAGAGGTGGCCATTATGTATTGCCCGGGGCACCAAAAGGGACTGATCTGATTTCAAAAGGAAACCATTAGCAGATTGAGCTGCAAAGCAAGCAGCCCGAGAAACGGTGCAAGAGCTGGTTAAACTTCCGGCTCCAGCCCTACCAGAAAAACCAGACCATTCAGAGGAAGATTTAAAATATTCACAATAATGGGCTAAATTAGACTATGAAGGGGACTGGGCTAAGACTAGACCAGGAAACTTAATTCTTCCTTGAAGACTAGGAAAAAAATTAGTAAGCCAAATACATCAGGGCACTCATTTGGGGACACGCAAGCTTAAGGAGCTTATGGGCAAGCAGTTCCAGCTTTCTAAATTAGGGCATACGGCTCAGGTTGTGGTTGATAGACGTGCTCAATGTCAGGCAGTAAATGCAGGAGGAACTAGAATGGGAAGAGGGAAAAGAGAAAGAGGTAAGGAACCAGGAATTTATTGGGAAATGGATTTTACAGAGATGAAACTGGGAAAATATGGACACAAGTGTACATTAGTTTTTGTGGATACCTTTTCAGGCTGGGTAGAGGCTTTTTCCACCAAACATGAGATGGCAGGAGTGATAGCCAAAAAGCTACTAGAAGGAATAATTCCTAGGTTTGGGTTGCCTCTCACGATCAGGTCAGACAACGGCCCTGCATTTGTGAGTTCAGTCTCACAGACATTGGCCAAGGCCGTGGGCACTAATTGGAAACTACATTGTGCCTACTGGCCCCAGAGTTCTGGGCAAGTAGAGAGAATGAACTGACTCTTAAAGAAACCTTGACAAAGCTAATTCTGGAGACTGGCGGTGGATGGGTGGATCTCCTTCCTTTTGCCCTCCTCAGGGCATGATGTAAATAATTTTTAGGAGACACTCTTCCCCCCCACTCTGCCCTTGGCTACAAGAGGTTGCCCTAGCAGAAATGACTGATGAGTCTGTACTCCAGTCACTGCAGGCATTACAGTTGGTCTTAAAGCCCACACAGGGATCTGGACTGCCCACACTGGGACAGAGACGGAGGTGGAACCACATCCTTACCAACCTGGGGACTTGGTTTGGATATGCCACCACCAAGTGGGAAACTTGGAGCCTCGCTGGAAGGGACCATTTACTGTCATCCTGACCACCCCCACGGCAATAAAAGTAGAAGGCGTCAGGGCCTGGATTCACACGGGTCACGTCAAATGAGCCGAGGACGAGGATGCCCTCCAGAGATGGATGCTGCTGCCGATGGACACCGCTGATCATGGACTAAAGCTAAAACTCAAAAAACAATGAGTTCATTGAGTTCATTGTTACTCCTATTGTTAAAGTATAGGTGGGAAATATAGACAATTGCAAAATAGAAGAGGACTTGACATACTATTTCTAGATAAAGGGGGGCCTCTGCGTAGCCCTAGGAGAGGAATGCTGCTTCTGGGTAAATCACACCAGAGTCATTAAAAACAGTCCGGCAGCCATTAAAAAGAGAAACTAGATGAGAGTGAACAATTATGCAGGAACTCCCAGGGATGGTATGAAAGTTTGCTCAACTGGTCTCCGTGGATAACTTCCCTAATATCAGCAATTGCAAGCCCCCTGGTTTTACTATTACTAATGTTACCTTTTGGCCCCTGCATTATAAACTCCCTAATGTCCTTTGTCTCAATATAACCCCTTACAACAGGAGGACATAGAACTGGCTGAAAAGTAAAGGATTTGACTAATCTCCAAAGAAAGAAAAGGGGGGGAATGTAGGGGCCTACTGAGCCAGAGTGACTCCATCTTGGTTAAAACTGACCCTGCCCCCTTCCCCCACCCCGAGGAACTTACTTAAAAGCAAGTCTGGGAAACCAGTAAAATATGGCCGACCAGTCCCTGATAACAGAGCCCAAATACAAGGACGGGTCAGGTCAGGTGGAGATAACAGAGCCCAGAATGCAAGGATGAGTCAGGCCAGGTGGAGACAATCTCATTGGCCAGGCTCAGCCACATGGCCTTTGCTCTATAAAAGCTAGTCTGTGAAGCTGGGGGTGGTTGCTGTCTCCGTAAGAGACGGCCCCGGCCTGTAGGTTTGATTCTCTGTGCTGGCGTGGAATAAAGCTTTGCTTGACCTTTGCTTTGTATCAGTCTCACTCCTTTGATCACGGACCCCATCAGGAAGGTACGGTCACATCCTCCAAGTTCCAGCCACAGGGATAGGCTTCATTGGAGGGCAGGTTGCCTGGGACCCAAAGCAAAGGCCCACAGGGACATTCTGCCCATTTGAGTAGATCTTGATTCTCTGCATCATCTGAACAGCTGCTGCTAATACTGCTTGTGGCTAGGCTTGTCAAGCCTCCACGCCACGGCAGAAAGACGGGCTAGGAGTCTGATCTCGGGACTCCGGTATTGGAGAAGAGGCTCTGGATGTGGATGTGGTTGCTCTCAGATGGAGAACCCCCAGGATTCAGAGCTCCCGTTATTTTTGTTTACTTCAAGCAGGCAGTTACCCACCCAGCACACACGCTGGTCACCGAGGTGCAATTAACCCCAAGTTCAGTTTAGTCAACACCTGTAGCTTCACACCACTGTTGTATTTGTTGTGTACATTACAGGAATACTAATTCTCAGGTCAGGAATCTAGGAGAGCTCCCCACCTCCCTCCTTCTCCCCAGGGGGTCTTGATGCCAAGACAGAGCCTGGCTCATTACCAGCAGCTTGTGTCCCTAACTCTGGTCAACCTCATTAGACAGTGGACCAATACTGACAGCAGCATCTGGTAGCATGAAACTGACAGGCATCCCAGTTACACAGCTCGACAGTAGTTTAGGATAGGCAAGGACAAACCCTGTAGAGCTCCAAGTTCAGTGTTCTCTACTTGGCTTCAAATTCCGTTGCCAACCTCCAACCACACTGATCATGTGGAACAAAGGTGTTCCTATCTGGAGACTTTCCCATAGGCCTCTGCCCTCTGATGGAGCCTCTTTCTTGCAGAACTAGACCAGAGCAGCAGTTGCTAACTTTTCTGCAACAACTGCTCACTTTGTATTTCTTGCTACACCATAATCCCAGCTTAGGGTCCAGCACTTGGTATTGGGGCCAAGCTTTTCTAGTTCTTAACCACTTGATTTCAGTTAAAAAAACTCTCCCCCTACAAAGGAATTCTTATTAGGTACAAGGCTATACTCAAGTTCAGAATCATCAAGCCAGAGGAACATAACTCCTAGGAGGTCCATGAGGTCTTAGTCTAAACAAACAAACAAACAAACCAAACACACACACACACACACACACACAAAACCTCAAGACCAAACAAACCATGGGTAAGGGGAAGAAAGGAGAAACAATGGAGCCTGAAACTTCAGGCAAAACAAACTGATGGGTACCTGATCCACAACTAAGGGGCCTGCCCCAAATGCAAACTTGCTCAGTCCAGTCTACTTGGCTCCCGTTTGGATTCCATTTTGGGGCCTTCAGAACCTTACCAGGTACGTAGTCTAGCTAGGGTTCACTCTCTAGGTGCTGGGTAGAATGGATTCCTCTGCAAAGCTGCCACCATCCCTAAAACTAGGTACAGTTCAGGACAGATCCTGGTGCCTAGAGGTCCTCAGCAAAACCATGTGCCTATGGGCTTTGGTCAACCCTCAGTTGGGATGCTCAATATTCTTATCGACCTGACAGTAGACTTGATGTCCAAATACTTTGAAAAAAGTTCTCTCTTGCAGGAGAAGACGGCCACAGAAAATGCTCTACATCTGAGCCTGTATGGGCGTCCTTTGTACTATTACACTTTTAAAAACACAAATTGGAGGTTTGTGGCACCTGACCATGTCTACCTGTACATTCGCCCCATTCCCAGCATTTTACCCCTTGGTCCCTGTATTGCATTTTGGTAGATCACAGCAGCTTAGAGTTCATTACTGTATTTGTTACAGTGGTCTGTGTTCAGGGATCTTTGAGGTTTAGGACTGTAATGGTTTCAGAGCACCAGGAACCACAACCATAAGGCCCCAAACTCAACAGGTGTGTTCAGACTGCTTCAAGAACCTGCCACTCCCATCACTTGCCTGCTGTTCAGGCCTCGCTGAGACAATATTGAAATTAAACCAGTTAATCATCCACAATGGTCTCAGAGATAGGCCCTTTCTTTCCACTTGAATAGAGCAAGTGGAAAACTAAAGCTTAGTGAAGGACGGACATTGAAGGCCAATGGGCTAAAAGTTAGGTCTCATGACCACTAACCAAGTTGTGAGCACAAAGGGAAAGTTTTTGAAGGAAATTAGAAGTGCTTCTCTGGTGAACACAGGAATGATAAGAAAGCCAAGCAACCTTATTGTGGATATGGAGAATGAGTGGTCCAGATAGAGGGTCAAGCCAGGCACAACATTCCCTCAAGCCAAAGCTTAATCCAGAGCAAGGCATTAACTCTCCCCAATTCTATGAAGGTGGAGGGACGTGGGGAAGCTGAAGTTTGAAGCTGGCAGAGGTTGGCTCTTGCGGTTCAAGAAACTGTCTCCATAACAGAAGTGCAAGTTGATACAGCAAATTATTCAGAAGATCTAGCTAGTGAAGTTTTTCTCTCTAGCAAGAATAGCCTTATATTGTAAGATGATGCCATCAAGGACTTCTATTAGATCTAAGTTTGAAGCCAGGAATTTTAAGAATAGGCTGCCTCTCTTGTTAGGGGCAAATGCAGCTGGCGACCTAGTGGAAGCCAATGCTTACTGACCAGTCCCAAAATCCCAGGGCCCTTAGGAATTAGGTTAGATCTACTCTGCCTGTGCTCTATCAGTGGAACAACTAAGCCTAGAGGACTTAACATGGTTTACAGAGTATTTCAAGCTTACTGTTGAGACCTGGTGCTCAAAGTTCTCTTTCTAATTAACTGGTCATTGACTACGCACCTGGTCAGCCAAGAGCTGATGAAGACCTACAGGGAGATTAATGGGTTCATGCCTTCTAAAAAACCGCTGTCCTGCAGCCCATAGATCAGGGAGTAATTTGGGCTTTCAAGTCTTATTTAGGAAATACATTTTGCAAGGATATAGCTTCCGTAGACAGGGGGTCCTTGGATATATCTGGGCAGAGCAAAATGAAACCTTCTGGGAAAGGATTCACTCCTCCAGATGCCATGAAGAACATTCATGACTCCTGGGAAGAGGTTGAAATGTCAGCATTAAGAATTTGGAAGAAGGGGATCCAACCCTCACGGATCATGGAGGGGCTCAGGACATTAACAGAGGACGTCCCCTCAGATGTGATGCAAACAGCAGGAGAACCAGAATCTGAAGTGGAACCAGAGTGTGGGACCACGCTGCTGCTATCTCAGGCTAGAGCTCATGGGTGAGGAGGTGCTGCTTGGGGAGGAGCAAGAAACGTGCTTCCCAGAGATGGAAGCTGCTCCTGGCGAGGAGGCTGAAAACCGTCGGGAGGACAGTTTAGAATATTCCATAAGTTTAAGTTGATAAGGCAGCGGCAGGGTTTGTGAGGACCCCAGTTCTGAAAGTCCTGTGGGTAAAAATGCTATCAAACGGCATCACATAACTATAGAGAAATTGTTTGGGGGAAAGTCCATGTGGCAAACTTCACTGTTGCCTTAAGAACTTGCCACAGCCCCCCCTCCCCACCCTTCACCCCCCCAGCTTCAGCAGCTGCCACACGAATCAGTCAGCAGCCACCAGCCTTGGGGCAGACCCTCCAACAGAAAGATACAGACTTGCTGGATGCTCAGACAACTGGTTAGCATCTTTCGGGATTATTTAGTTCAGCTATGTATTTTAAGACCACGCTGTTGTACACTTAATAGACTACAGCACAGCATAAATATAACTTTTATAGGCATTGGGAAACCAAGGAGTTCATCTGACCACTTTATTGTGGTGTCTAGAAGAACCCACAGTATCAGAGGCATGCAGAGATGAACAGTCCTTTCATCTGGGAAAGCAAGCTTTCTCCCCTGGAGGCTAAGGAGTCTGTCTACCAAATCCCTAGAGCCTCTCCAGCTCCATCACAGGGACCTGGGCTCAGCAGCCCTTCACAGGATGGGATCTAAGTGGCCTCGGTACAGACCTCATGGGACAGTGTGTAAGTTGCCAGGTGCACATGACCTATTTCAGAGAACAACCTCAACACACACGCTCCACGTACATTTGATTGTAGCAGGAACGGAGGGTGTGGTAATGGCGAGGAGAATAGGAGAGGTTACAAACCGACACACAGACTAGACCAGCTTCCTTCTACTCCGCATTCCCTAAGGCGAGGTTAATGCCCTACACCAAAGGCACTTAGGCGCTCAGCTTTGCAGTCGTCTTCACATGGTTCCCTTATGGAGACTCCCACGCTGTCCCCCCACCACCCACTCTTTGGAAGGGAGGACTTTTGACGGGAAAGACAGTTGGACACACTAGCGCAGAAAGCCTTGTGTGGCTGGGAGCAAGGCAGGGGGATCCGTGTCAGCTTCTTCTAAGCGCATAGGAGGGGGACCGCAGGGTTTTTTGCACCATAAGGGGGACTTAAAGACGTAGCAATATTTACAGCGGGACAGCCAAAGCTAGGCAACGCTCCATGTCCTCTCACTCTCGGAACTGTGGGCTTACAGACGCTTCCGAGTCCTCCGCATTCCCGCGTTTCCCACCAGAAACGCCAACATCACCTGCATTTAGAACAAGTGGTGTTTGCTGGCCATTTGTGGCGGTGCTGTGGGCTGCCTCTCGCGATCCAGCCAGCACCCCACTTCCAGCTGGAGGCGGGCTCCACCACCGACAGGAGTGGCGCAGCTGGCGTCCCCCGGCTTCGGGCACACTCCGCATGGAAGTGGGGTCTGTGAAAGCCTCAGGAGCTGTTCCCTACTCCTGGTTTTGCAGGGGAGAGCAGCAACTCCCAAGCAATCAAGAAAGCCCAGGTTTGGGGCGCCTGGGTGGCTCAGTGGGTTGAGCCTCTGCCTTCGGCTCAGGTCATGATCTCAGGGTCTTGGGATCGAGCCCCGCACCGGGCTCTCTGCTCGGCACTGAGCCTGCTTCCTCCTCTCTCTGCCTGCCTCTCTGCCTACTTGTGATCTCTCTCTCTCTGTCAAATAAATAAAATCTTTAAAAAAAAAAAAAAAAAAAAAAAAAAAAAAAAAAAAAAAAAAAAAGAAAGCCCAGGTTTACCGGGGTAGGGAGGCGTCAGGCCACAACTAGGTGCACGTGGTTGCCTATGAAATAAACCAAAGAGTGGAAAAGAGCTGGGTCCAAACTGCTTTTCCAACGGGGATTTGTGGTGGCTTAACAGCCCCAGCTGACAAGACTTCCCCTTCCTTCCGAGCTAGGGAGGAGGGATTCTGCCGGGGAGTGTAAGGGTGCAGCCAGGTCACTAGGAAAGGTGGGAACTGGGATCAGGGTCACCTCCTCTTCGGGACATGAATGCTGGCCAGAGAAGCAGAGCTGGCAGGGAATGTGGAGGCTCTGCTGAGTTAAGGGGTGGTCGGGGGAGGTTCGGGTGCATTTCCGCTCATGCCACGCCAGTTTTGATGCAGGAATGACTTCTGAGCTTTAAACAAAGTTGTATTCTGCAGCTCCTCCCTAGCCGTCTGGTGCCCAGACAGCACTTTAGGGATGGGGATGGCGGTCCCCCTACTTCACAAGTCAGGGAGGCAGTCCTAAGGTTTTCTGGGGGACACCCACAGCCAGTGATGGTCCCCTGCTCCCGCTCATTCCAGGACGAGGCAGTCTGACAGCGTATTAGAGAGGTCGGAGGAAGAGCGCTCGTTTCAGTCACCGCCTAGAAAAAGCACCAACTTCCTACATCTCAGGCAAAACTTGGGGCAAGATCCTTCCACATCTCCATGCTGCTGGGCAACTTCTCAGTCTGGAGCTGGGGGGGAATCAGCACCTGCAGGGGTCAGGAGTTCTTGACCATCATGAACTCAGATCCCAGAAGCCAGTAGACCTCCAGGACCCCAGCCGAGGCTGAGGGAGAGGGGTCTAGGAGACAATGGCTGGTGCTCTAAGCGAGTGTCCAGTCCTGTTGCTCAGAGGAAACTGCTGGACCGTAAGAACACCGCAGCTCACAGCTCAGGCTCATCTACTCGGTGCCGAACCGTGGCCAGTTCTCTACTCTGACCCAGTTAATAACCCAGCTCATGAAAGACCGGCATGGAGGGCCGGAGGCTGCTGGACTACAGACCCCGGGCTTCCCAGCTTCTGATTCGGAGATTTTTGTGGGGCCTTTCTAGAATTGCCCTCAAGATGGATTCCCTGTAATGGGGGCAGCCTTTGAAAGCCTGCTCTAGTATTCCCCCCAAGGGGCCCAGCCAGTGCCTTCTTGCCCGGTTCTGTTGGATGGAAGAACCCAGGCTTTACTTTAGATTTAGGAGCTAAGGACGTCCTCCTCGTATCCTCTTCAGAGGTGGAAAGAAAGATCTCAGAGCAAAGGAGGGCACTTGTTGTAGAGAGCAGGCCTCAAATGTGGAGGTGGGCTTTGTTGGGCTGGAGCTTCCTTCGGCTTTAGCAGGATGAAAGAAAGAGAAGACAGGAGCTTCCCCAGGAGGGAGGAACCCAGAGAAAAAGCCGAGCTTGCCAGCTTGAAAACAAACGTGATAGCCACACCACGACCCCCCTCTCTAGGGCAGCGTGGCTGGGACCGGTGGGACCAATAGCTCATGCCCGCCAAGACCACCCGTGGGGGGAGGTGGTCACAACCTACCTCTTTATAAGCCTGCTCTCTCCCCACCCCACCCCCCCATTAGCTGGAACGACAGCCACCTGTGCCAGCAGCCCCTCACCTGCCCTGCCTCCACCAGCCTCCTGCTGCGTTTTGGGGGCTGACTAGCAGCTGGGGTCTTCAGGGTCAGAGCCCTGAACACTGTTAAGCAGGGTGGAGGGGAGAGGCTTACAATGGTTCCCTGGGGCCCCGCAGCTTACTGTGAGTGAGAAAACCACCCATGGGAGGTTCTCTCTGGCCTTGGGGGCTGCTGTCGGCAGGAAGGGCATTTTCCTGGGAGAGATGAGGGTTCATCTGGGGCAACCAACGCATCCTTGTCTTCCTTCCATCATCTGAGCTTTAGCACTGATAATTCTGTGTGTCTCGGGAGACCCCCTAGTCTGGGGCAAACTGGAGGTCGGTCACCCTCGTAGAGGAAGATACAGTGACTTTCCTCAGTCTCTGGTCTCCCGCAGCGGGTGGGGCTTGGGCTGGGAGCTGTAAGGGAACACTTCGCTTTATTTAAACGCCCTTGAGTGTTTCTAAACTACTTAGATTTACAAATCACCGTAGACTTATTCCAACTCTGCCTATTTAAAGACCCGGAGCCTTTCCTATTACTCTCAATGCAAACTGCTTTAATTTGGGGGTAGAAAGGCTAGGAGTTCTGTGAGATTTGTTAACCGCGTACCTCCGCGTCTTAGTTAGGAACCGGCTCACCAGCTGCCTGCAGAGACCTTTTTTTAGACGTTGGATGATCCCCTATTTGAGGAATTAAATGTCAGGTTTCCACTGTTAGGGCCCCGGAAGAGATGGGAAGTAGTCGCAAAGGTGAATGTACTCGCTCAGGCTCAGGGAGTCAAATCTAAGCACGCGACGGTGGTTGTGGATTTATTCCATTGTATTTGTCCTCAGGACCGGTCAGTCCAGGGAGGTTATGAATTACACAGGTTTGGGTTCCGTTGCCAGCTTTGCTGTTAAAGCCTCTTGAAACGATTTCCTTTGTAGTGCTTACCTTAACTGATACATGTGTTGATGATTTGAGTTAACATATTTTATTTTTTAAGATTTTGTTTATTTGATAGAGGTCACAAGTAGGCAGAGAGGCAGGCAGAGAGACGGGGGGGGGGGGGGGAGGCAGGCTCCCTGCTGAGCAGAGAGCCTGATGCGGGCCGATCCCAGGACTCTGGGATCATGACCTGAGCCGAAGGCAGAGGCTTTAACCCACTGAGCCACCCAGGCGCCCCTGAGCTAACACATTTTAAAGTTAATATACAGACATTTGTCAAATGGTCTATGTGTTGTTTACATAAAAATATTTCGGTATAAACAGCGTAAGATGTTGTATAAACAGCGTAAGTTTATATCCTAGGGGACTTTGGTTCATTTTGAAGTCACTTGTCGAGATTCTAATCCCTAGAGAGGACAACCGAGCTCCGTAAATGCCTCTTCTGTTTCTAGGGGACATTAGCAGGAACTTCCCTTTGGCACAACGCGCCATGGCAAGCCACGTGGCTGGCTTGGAGTAGCACGTGGGGACGGCCACCCTCGGAAGAACAGGCTCTGAGGCCCTCAGGACCGAGCTGCCCATCAGCTCAGCATCTTCCCTGTACCCTGTGTGGGGAGCAGTTTGTCGGCGGAGTTCTTCCTCCCCAGCCTCTCTGCTTTCACAGAAGTCTCAAATCCCCTGGAGAGATGAAAGCCTCGGCCCATCCTGCTTTACAGAGACTGCATTTGCTCAGAGTGAAATTTTCATGCTGTCTTTGGAATGCTTGGGGACAAAGTGTAGGGAACTCTCTGAATTTACAAAAATAGAGTATAGGGCTGCTTGGGGCTGATTGCTAATGCACGCTTTCATGTTTGTTTGAAGGGCTCTAAGCCTCATCCTTGTGACGCTATCTGGTGGTGGGTTGTGGGCAGGTGGGACATACCTCCCACCTGCCACTTTGGTCCGATTATTCCTTTAGAAATAGCAACAGTTAACAATCGTGGCAGTTGTGGACTGGTCAGATGGTTTGAAGGCATTTTGCAATGGCATTTTTAAAGTCATTTTCCCCCTCCCCACACACTTGGATGACTTACTCTACTCATTTGCAAAGGACCTACTTTCGGCAGGTGGATCTTTGTGCCTTGGACTCAGGGTGATTTCATTCCAGCGTTCACAGAATGAAAGAACGCGGTGCGCCGCGGTGTCTGGGTGGGGCATCTCCCTGTCTTTAATGTCCTATCCCACACATGTGTCGAGCACCTCTTCTGTGCTGAGAAAGGATATCCCCACTGGGAACAGAAGTGGGGAAAATCAGCACTCATCTCTGTGTTCGAGGAACTTCCAGTTTAGTGGGACGAGGTGGATAATAAGCAATGATTTCTCTTCCCACTCGTGGGATGGAGACTACGCTGCCAAGACGAACATCCCAGAGCAGGTCAGTGGGGTGGGCGGTGCACGCTGCAACTTAAAACCGGGTCAGAGGTAGAATTAAGCGAAGGTGGAAGGAGGGGAAGGGCTAGGCCCTGCATCCGTTAGGGGAGAATCATTTAATCAGGGGGAATATTTATGCAAAGGTCCTGGGGTTGGACTCTGGTTTGCTCCAGAAACGGCCATGTGACCAGTTTCTCTGCAGTGGTGGGGGATGGAACTAGGGAACGTGGCAAGAGTGGTATTGCCAGGGGCCTTAAAAGCCTTTGTCAGGACTTTGGCTTTTCCTTTAGGGGAATGGAAAGGCTTGGAAGGGTTTGAGCAACACAGTCTGATTTACATTCTTAAAGTATATACTATGAAAGGCGTTTTTAACATGGGTGTCCTCCCTGGATCAGCAGAATCAGCTGAACCTGGGAGTTTCTTGGATGGGTGCACTCGCAGACCTCACCCCTGACCCCCCGAATCAGGAGAACAGCAGCCTGTTCCTCGCCAAGCCCTCTGGGGAGCAGATAAAACACAGCACACCCGGGTAAATTTGAATATGTTTGATAAACAATGAATAATTTTTTTATGTAACTATGTCCCATGTCTACTAAGAAGTACTTATTTATCTGAAATTCAGATTTACCTGAGTGCCCTATATTTTTATCTGCTAAACCTGGCAGCCCTCCCTCAGGTGATTCTCGAGCCCGCTGACATCTGAGAACCGCTGTTCTAGAAGCTGCTGATGACCCAACCAGGGGCCCTTCGCTGGGATGGCAGAGTAACAGTCCCCTGCACAGTGAGTGCTGGTGGCTCCCAGCGGCCTCCTATGCAGTATTGCCCCACAGTGCACAGCTGACCAGAACCACCCTTGGTCCAGAGCTAGTGACTGAGACTGTTCTTGTGTCACGAGCTGACAGCTCTGTCCGGGGAGTCCTCCCCACTGGGGATCAAGTTAAGACCAGACGTCACGGAGACCCCATCCCGGCTCTGGTCCGTCTCCTTGTGTATTCTGTCCCCCACTCCCTGCAGATTTTCCCCCGGAGAGAACTCCTTCAGTATGTTGTGAGCTCCAAATTCCTTTCGCAGGCTCTGCTTCTAGGGGCCACACCCGAGATAAGGGGTCAGTCCGTCTGCTACCTAGAGGATAGCCTCTTGAAGCGAGAGGGAAGCAGTGAGATGTTAGCTTCTTCTTGTGCGACCCAGCAGCCTTAGAGGGGTGCTGACAGCGGAGGGGTCGGGTTTGGGGTAAGTTTGCAAGTACAGTCAACCAGACCTGCTGGGGAGTTGGAGGGAGTCTGAGAGCTGGAAGCCAAGGTGACTCTAGGGGTCTTGCCACTTACACTTATCTAAGGTGGGTAAGACCAGGAGAGAAGATTTCTAGGGGAAAGACCCAGACTTCATTTTTTTTTTTAACATGATAAATTTCAAATGCCTTTAGCCCATGCAAGCAGGTGTGTTGGAGAGTCACGTGGGGTGACCAGGTTGAAGACAGGAGAATCTGAGCACTTTCATGGGCAAACAGCCATTAATGCCATGTTGTGGGTCAAGGTCACCCCTGCGCGGAGTCCAGTGGGGAGTGTGGATAGAGAGGTCCAAAGACTGTCCCTGGAGGCTTTGTTACTAAGAATCATGACAGTAAAAATAGATTAAAGGAAATGGAGGAATTGCTGAGAAGGAGGAGGAGGAACGTCAGGGACGCGTGCTGTTGTGCTGGAAGGCAGGTGCAGACATCTTTGCTGATAGAGAGAGGCGTCTAATCGGCTGGTTTCTTTCTCTATGGAGACCACACTTGCTGAGGTCGGCTAGCTCTGCTGTGGGCACTAGGGTGCTCCGCACACCCCCATGCTTGCACACACACGTTCGCACACCCTCACACTCCTGCATACTGTGCTCACGCACTCACACGCTCTCTCACTCCCCACTTACTCACACGCCACACGTACACGCTCACACTCTCACCAGACTACACTCATGCTCTCACGCATACTTACTCATGCTTTCACACTCGTCCACCTACCATACTATACACTCACACCCTTTACACATGTGCACCACACTTACACACCACACTCATGCACACATGCTCTCACATGCCACTTACACACTCATGCTCTCACACACACGCTCACACATCTCTCACACTCTCGGGGCTGATGGCCATACCACGCCCGAGACCGTGTCCTCAGCTGACCAGGGTGGAGGAGGGACAGTAAGAGGACCATGTGGGAGAGAAGGAAAAGGGGAATGGGGGGACAGAAGAGGGCAGAGAGATTCGGAGATGCTATGCCGCTGGCTTGAAGACCTGGGAAGAAGCCACAAGCCAAGAAATGCAGATGGCCTCCCAAATCTGAAAGAGACAAGGACACGGATTTGACCCCAAAGCCTGCCGCGGGAGGACAGCAGGTGTATCAGAGTCAGAGAAGAGCTGTGCTATCAGAAGTGCAAATTAGGGTGTTGGGGCCCGGAGCCAGGGAAGGCAGGTGCCTTTAAAAACTGAGAAAGGGAGCTGACTCTCCCCTGAGCCTCCAGAAGGAAGACCGTCTGCCCACACCACGATTCCAGCCCCCACAAGGTGCATAATAAGACTTCCGACCCCCCAGAACTGTGAGAGAATAATTTTGTTTTGTTTTAGGGCACTAAATTTAGAGTTGTTACAATAACAAAAGGAAATGGATCCAGGAGGAGCAGGACGGTCTCAGAGTGTCTTTCCCATCTGAGGGGAGAGCAAAGCAGGGGCACAGACTCTGGCATAGGGCCCGCCTCCCGCCTTGCTCCCCGGGGGCCCTCCATCAGAGGTGAGGGCTGCCCCGCGTCTCTAACCCGAGATGCCACTCCTTCCCTGTGCGCCAGCGGCCTGGCAGCCGGCCTGAGCCACAGGCTGTCCTGGACTCTCTAGGCTCATGGCCCTCTGCGTCCCCCTAGAGGGGCCATGACTGTGATGTGCTTTGTTGTCTCAGGAGGTCGATCTCCCGCTTCTAAGTGGGTGCCCTTCCGTGGCTGTGGGATGAGGCCCTGTGCTCCTAACATAAATTATTTCTGCTTCAGGTACTACCAAGTGGCACTACTTCACCTCTGAGGAATTCAGCCTCGGAAAAAACAGCCAGAATATGAATTATCACCGATGACTGAGGAAGGTTGTCTGCAAAACAACCCGAGAGGGCTTGGCCTTCATTAATGTGTCATTCCTCAAGTTTCCAGTAGCTCCGCAGCAGGCAGAGGGATGTTTTAAGGGGCAGACCTGTTCGCTTGTGGGTACGTGTCTACAGGGACAAAGGGCCTGGCAGGGAGCCCTGGAGGACTCCGTCCACGGCGGAACACCGGCCATGGGGAGGACATGAAGGCGGGACCAAAGAGGACTGAGGCTGGGATTCTGCACTGTGGAGACTGCCCACGTCGGGGCCCGTGTGGGTGGCCCTCGTCTCTAAATCCCGCTTCTCTCCTCTGCAAGCGGGAGGCATGGAGACTCCCCGAGCACTCTGCACACTCGGTCGAGGGCGGCTCTGGCGTGCGCCGGACAGCCCTCCCTGAAGACGGACTCTGCCATGGACAGCATCGCTGCGGTCAGCCTCCAGCCTCTGCCCCTCGAGGACCTGCCCCCGAACTGCTCCCAGGGCGACTGAGCAGAGCAGGGAAGCCAGAGCTAACCCGTTTCTCGCCCTGTGCAGATGGGATGCTCTGGGTCTGTTGAAGGCCCTGTGGAGCCTTTCCCAGAGCCGCATGGGGCTTTCTAGTTAATGTCCTTTCCTTCCCTGTCTGCCTCCACAGGGGTCAGCCCGTCCTGCAGTCTGAAAGCCCTGCCCACCTGCGGGGGGCTCCTGTCCCCATCCTCCTCACAGACACCTCCCGCCCCCTAGAAAGCCCCGGGCGACCCTTGTTAGTGCCTGCTTCCTACACACCTGGCCAGTCTCACCCACACGTGGGGAAGTGCCTGTTTCATTGGTGTGTGAATCTGTGAATCTTCGTGTGTAGGCAGCACACAGGTCAAGAGAAAGCCAGGACCGGTGCGGGGAAGTCCCCTCGCATGTCCTACCGTTTCTCCCCCCACCCGAGAAGGACCGCCCCCCGCAGTGTTGTTGGCAGAATCGTGAAACTGAAGCCCAAGAAGAGATTCCAAGAAAGAGAAAAGCAACTAGAAGCCGCTCCCGTGAAACGGATGTGGACCCCTTACCAAGTATGAGCGGCTTGAATCCAGCCGTACAGCCCCCCCCCCCTTTATTTTGGTAAATAGTAATACATCTGGAAGCTTGGCTTCTCTTGAAACTGTTCTTTCCTTATAAACAAAATTTGAAAGCTTTGCCACGGCCTTGGAGCCCTCTCTCACCAGGGATCCGTGATGGCTATGATCGTTTTGTGGCCTGTCCCCTCAGCAGGGCCGAACAAGTCCCCCATCCCTCAGGAAAGCGCCCAGCTAGAGAGTGCTGTGAGAGAACCGACCATGCCTCCATGGTCATCCCTAATCAGTGGACGCTGACTGGGAGGATTATCTTGAGTGGGCCTGACTCAGTCAGGGAAGACCTTAGAAGAGTGCTTACACTTTTCCTGGGGGAAGGAGGGAGGCTTCTGTCTGTGCACAGGCCAGTGGGGCTCCAGCCTGTCTGTGATCCCTGAAGCCTGCCCCGCAGCCTCCACACCTACTTGACGGGCCCCTGCAGTAGTGCAAGGACTCTCTTCTTCTCCCCCTCCCCCTTCTTCTCTCCCTCCCCCTCCCTCTCTTCCCTCTCCTTTCCCCCTCCCCTCCCTCCCCCTTTCCCCTCAGCCCCTCCCACTCCCCTCCCTCTCTCTTTCCCTACCCCCTCTCCCCATCTCCCCCTGTCTCCTTCTCCCATCCTCCCCTGCTCCCCGCTCCCCCATCCTAACCCGCTCTGTTTCTCTGATGGAACCTTGACTGATACAACCACAGTTGCAGTTGCCAAGTCAATTATTCCTCCTGCAATTTTTCCAAAGCCTTTGAACAGACACTTTTATTTTAGACAAAGTCATACTCTGAGTTGCTCGTTTCACAACCTGGAATTGTGGAAAGCACCAGCATCAGCAGACCGGAGTTCCCAGCCCACCCGTTTTACCAGCTGAATGTGCGATCACAGACAGGTCGCTTCAATTCTCCGGTCTGTCTTTCAGGGTGGGGGCACCGACCGAGGCGGTGTTGGCTGAGCTGCTCTCAGCCCCCCGGTACCTCCCCCACCCCATGCCCAACCCCATCAGAGCCTATCCGTGGACAGAGATGCAGTTTCGCAATTTTACTTGCTCAGTTCAAGGCATCTCTTTTCTTCGATGAGCTCTTCCATTCATCATGTCATTTTGGACTTTTGGCTTTTTGCCCAAGCTGAAAAAAAAAGTATTTTTACAAAGACGAGTATAGTAGGGATCAGTTTGGGGACGCTAAGGGCGTGTCAATGGCTGGTGACAAATAGCACGTTCCGTGACAATCGATGACAAAGCTCTCGATCTTATTATTTCATGCTTTGGATTCACTTTACTTGCTCAGTCTCCAGAACATGAATAATGACCCTTTTGCAGTTTAAGTGTCTAACATTTATTTGCTAAATGAGAATACATGAAAAATCTTAAGGATAATAAGGGACAAAATGGAAATTTTGCACTCGAGCTGGCGGCCCAGGAAGGGGACAAGGTCACCACTCCACGCTCCAGTCCTGTGCAACTCCCTGGATTTCCAGGAAACTTTTCCATCTGGGGTTTTCCTCAAGCTGTTCCTTTCCCTTTCCCTCCAAGCCCCTTTCCTTTCCCTCCAAGCCCCTGACTCTGGCCAGGTGAGCTAATGCCCCCAGCCTCTGATTCCTCCTCCATAAGATGCAGCGAGGTCTGGGGTAGATGATCCCTGTGGTCCCTTCGTGCCAGCTGGGAAATTGGCTGAGCATGAAATCTGGATATGAAATTTCAGCATTACCTTTCTTTGAAAAGTGGAAAACAGAGTAATGAGAAAAGTGCTTGGGTTATTATTTGAAAATGAGGGATTGGGAAGATTGATGTGTTTGCCCAGAAGGAAAATAACTTGGATGTCGGGTCTGTAAAGTGTAGCCTTTATGAAATTGTGAATTTTTCAAGAGGAAGGAGTGATGTGCTCTGGGGCTGGTTGCTTGACTTGAGGCATAGGTTGTATTTCTAGCCCATGGCAGGACTGAGAGAGCGGTGAGGCAGGGTGGCCTGCAGTCCTGTGTTCACCATTCCAACACACACACACACACATACACACACTGCGCCCCTGCCGTCACGGTCATCTTGTTCCTTCTCCTTGCCATCTGGGTCAACCTGCTCACCCCATCTTTGACTCCGCATCCCAGCTCTCCCCTTTGTTCTGTTGGCTCACGGGCTTCTTGTGCAGGCCAAGTGGATGCTGCCTTCTGCCAGCAACCCCAGGAGGAATGGCGTTGGGAGTGAGTAAGACGCTAGCTGAGTCAGCCGCGATGGAGAAATGGGTTTACATGGGTTTACATGGGCTGCACTGCCTTGAAGCTTTTAAATATTCCGCATTGCAACAGCCCCGTGGTTCAGTGTAGCGGGCTGAAGGGTGACCCCACCCCTCCCCCAAAAAGGTATAACCCCATCCCAGTCCCCACAGCCCGTAAGTCTTTTTCGGAAAAGGGTCGTTGCTGCAGATGTAGCGAAATTAAGGAGCTAGGGATGAAATCATCTTGGATTATCCCAGGGGCCCTAAATCCAATAAGCATGTCCTCAGGAGAGGGAGGCAGGGGGAGAGTTGACAGGGCACAGGGCGGTGAGGAGGTCACCAGTCCGGGAACGCCAGGAGCCTCCAGAAGCCGGGAGAGGCGAGCAACAAGTTCTCCCCCACAGCCTTTGGAGGAAGCGTGGCTGTGATTGGGCTTTGATTTTTTTCCTCTGGCCTCAGAACGGTGATAAGATAAATTCTGTTGTTTTGTGCCACGCGGCTGTGGTAAGCAATCACAGCAGCCCTCGAAAGCTAACTCACAGACACCCTCCACGGATGCCATAACCAACAAGAACTCGGACGCCACTGGGGTCAGGGGTCTCCCGATACTTATTGCAATCGGGTCACTTTTCCAGGTCCCACTGCTTTATTCCTACTGGAAATCTGTTTTTGTTGAGTGCGCGTGTGTGGCTGTCCACCCCTAAGCAGCGTTGTTCCTCCGGGAAAGCCGGCCCCACCACAGGCCTGGGATTTGCCTTGTTTCTTGCAAATCAGCCTCAGGCCTGTTCTGGCTCAGGCAAGAGCTGGTACGCCTTCAGGGGAAGTAGTCTTTGAGCCTAGTAGTGAAGCAGGAGGTGACGCTTTTCTTCCACAAGGCGTCAGTGGATCATAGGTGAAGCCAAGAAGATTATAAGGGATCGTCCCCCGGGCTTGAGGGGAAAGTCGACCCTGAGGAGGAGAGAAGGGACATGCGGCAAAGACCCGGTCCTCGTGGCTATCTTTGAGGCACTGAAGATGTGTTACCACTGGACTTGATCCTGAGTTGACAAACATCTTTACTTTTCATTCTGGTTTGACCAGAGATTCCTTTATGGGCTGCCAGAACCTTCCTGACTGGCCGAAGGCTCCCCCTGGTCTCCTGCCTCCTGTCCTGCTCCTGCCGCTCTTCACATCAGCCCCTGGAAAGACGTAAAGGATCACTGAGGCTCCAAGTAAGATAGCTTGAAAGCAGGCATCAAAGGCACCTCTTCTTTTAGAGATGCAACAAGATGGGGAAGAAATTAGCCTCCGGGTCCAGAGAACGGTGCAAATTATCTGGCCGTATTTTATAGAACTTTTAAAGGCAGGATGTTTTGTTTCATTCTGAGGAGAGGACCAATGTCTTTAGCCAATGATACGCAGGTTTTACTCACGACGGTCTCTGTATGGAATTGTACAGAAACCACTTAATCTCCCTCATCGCCCAACAAGGCGTTAGCTGGTCTACCTGTGGGAAGACTTCGGTTCGGCACTGCAGTGTCCTGTGTAAGTTCACACGGCTCCTAACTCGTGGGGCCCGGAGTCAAGGCCAGGTCTCAGATTCCCAGGGCTGCCTGCAAATTAGCTGAATTAGATAAGGTCGGTGCTCCTCAGTCTCTCATCAGACACTTGCCATTTATCCAATGTTTCTATCTTTTAAAGTATTACTTTACGGGAAAACATTTCAAAAGAACGGAAAGTTTTCAATCAAGTTCCGTATCCTCTTGAGAAAAGCCAATGAAAACTAATTCAGTATGTAGCTCAGACTGTGACCTTAAAACAAAATAGTGGCTGACAAATCTTGAAAAGGTGTATCTAATGAGGAGCGAAGTTGAATCCTGGAAATAGTTAGGACTGGGTTCTGAAAAACTTGCTGTTTTTATCTCAGGAAGGGGGAACTGCCTTTCGACATTGCTCTGAGGAAGCGAATTCCTGCAAAAGTGCTTTGCGAATGACAAATGACAAGGGCAGTCATCATGCTGGGGGTTTGAGATTTTCATCGACCCAGGACCCGTCAGGAGACGATCCTCAAAAAGTTAAAAATAGAACTACCCTACAGCCCAGAATTGGCACACCTGGTATTTACCCAAAGGCTATGAAGATAAGATTCTAATGGGTACATCCCCCCGTGTATATAGCAGCATTATCCACAATAGCCAAATTATGGACACAGCCCAAGTGCCCATCGACAGATGAGTGGGTAAAGAAGAGGTGGTGTGTGCGCACGCACACGCACGCGCACACATGCACACCCACACACAGTGGAGTATTAGCCATCCAAAAGCATGAAATCTTGCCATTTGCAATGACGCGGACAGAGCTAGAGCGTTATTATGTTAAGTGGAATAAGTCAGGCAGAGAAAGACAAAGACCATATGATCTCACACATATGTGGAATTAAGAAAGAAAACAGATGAACATATGGGAAAGGGGAAAAGAAAAAAAAGGAGAAAAGAAAATAAACCACACGAAACTCTTTATGATAGAGAACAAACTGATGGTTGATGGAAGGAGGTGGTGGGGGATGGGCCAGATAGATGGGTGATGGGGATTAGGGACGGCACCGGCTGTGATGAGCACTGGGTGTTGTATGTAAGCAATGAGTCGCTGAATTCTACTTCTGAAACCAATATTGCCTGTATGTTAACCAACCACATTTAAATTAAAAAAAATAAGTAAAGGGCTCCATGGTGTCTCAGTTGGTGAAGCATCTGCCTTTGGCTCAGGTCATGATCCCAGGGTCCTGGGATTGCGTCCAGGATTGGGGTCCCTGCTCAGTGGGAACCTGCTTCTCCCTCTGCCTCTACTCCTCCTCCTGCCTCTGCTTGCTGTCTCTCTCTATGCTAAATAAATAGACAAAATCTTGTAAAAAATAAAGAAGAAAAGGAGATAGTAACCACAGAAGATATTTAGAGATTTTAATAGAATTGCTAGTTAGGTAAGCAAAAGGACAGAAAGGAAACTCTAAGGTGGACAGAGGTGGCAATTTCAGAGCTCCAGGATCAAGGGGAGAAGGCTAGAATGACCTCCACTAAAATTTAGACATTTCCAGGAGGGTTAGCATTGCTCAGAAACGTCTGAGGAAGGGGTTGCCCTGCTGGTGCTGGTGTGTTAGAAGGGCCCTGAAGAAGCTGCTTTTCTGAGTGTTGGAAAAGCTGCAAAGTGGATCCAATTACCCCTATGGGAAGGGAGAGTCTGTTAAGGGTGGGGAAACCTGGAGCTGCCATGGTCACAGAATAGGAGGTAAACAGGAAGTGTGTGGGGAGCAAACAGGAAGGAGCAGGCATCCTCCGTCTCCCCTGACTTGACATTCTTTTCTAGTGTCCCTCTCATCTTTGGCAGCTCTTAACAAGGAACCAGCAGAAATGTGGTTTGTGGTCCCAGCCCCAGCATCACAGAGCAGAGCATTGACTGAATAGTTGGCACTTGTAGGACATGGCACTTGTATGACGTCCTCATTGCCAAGTCCTGCAAGGTCCTTGCAAAGTAGCTGTTGTCTACTTTCCTACAGCGTTTTATGTTGTAGAAAATTGTTGTGAGAGACATTATACTTTCCTGGAGTTCAGCCAGAATGTTCTAGAACCAGGATTATAATCCACTTGTGTTTGGCTCTACAGAAGTCTCTAAGAGTGAGCTTCTGACTCATTTTATTTCATATTTAATGACAATATTCAATAAATATTTATCGTGTTCTAGATGTCAAGCACTATTATATGGGATGGGGATATGGTCGTGAGTAAATCATCATCCTTCTCCTCCTGGAATTTAGCATCTCTATTAAGCATTACAAACACACAGAGGCACACTATTTATGGTATGAGTCTCGATTTTAGGGATTTAACAACATTTTTTGAATGTGTATATAAAAATAAAAGTAACAATATTTTACAAATGGTAGCAAATAGGAAGGGAATTTTAGAACAAAACATTAGTGGACTGTAAATTCCAAATTTTCAACAGGCTTCTCTTATGAGCTCCATTCCTATAATCTATTTTTTTTCTAAGTTCTTGAACACTTAACTTGCTCATCTTTACTCTTTCTTATTTTTTTCCTCTGATTTCAAAGTACTCATAGTGGGGGGGGGGTTCTATCTGTTCTGCTCTTAAACTGCTGATTTCTAACTTAATTATATACATCCAGAGATGATAAACGATCAACTCAAATTTGTTGAAACATTTTTATGAGGTTTATGAGACAGAGACTGTGTGTTATCTTTTACACTAAAACACAGCATTATTGTGTCTTTGTCCATTTTTTTCTTTAATTTTTTTTGCATATACTTTGAAGTTATGTTTTGTGCCCAAAATGTAAGCAACGTCCTGCATATGATATGTTTTGATGGGTATTTTATCCTTTTGTTGGGCTGATCCTCTTTATTCTTTTACTATCTTTTCTTTTGGTTCCTTTTTTTTAAAAATCTGATACTAAATATTAGTGAAATAATTTTCTGGGTTATAGGACTTGAAAGCTGTTTTTCATATTCATTCTCAAATTATATCTCTTGAATTAGTAACTGACTCTTAAATAGCGCTTCTATGTGCCACTCACATATGTGGCACATATGTGCCACTTCTGAGCACCATTATATACATGCCCACACCCACTTACCGCCCACGGCACCCTATGTGGTGGTCATGTCCGTGTGGCAAGGCAGGACACTTAGGCAGACTGTGCCCAAGGCCACAGAGATAACATGAAGCAGAGCTGGGTTTCACCCGCCCGTTCTGGTTCTAGAGTCATGCATTTATGCACAACTTTTCATTGCACACATGATGACTTAGTGAGAACTTGGGCTGGAAGATTACTTTCCTTTGGTACCGTGAGGATACTATTCTATTTCTAAGTCTCTCTCTCCCTATTTTTTTTTTTTTTTTTTTTTTTTGCTGATGAAAGATCTGTCCTCAAAAGGATTTCTTTGTAAGTGAACTACTCTTTTTGGAAAGCTTCTAGGATTTTCTATTTTCTTTATATTTCAAGTCAAGATATCTAACCCTTTTGCTTAGAACTCAGTAGATCATGTTTTAATGGGAGAGTGTGTCTTAGAAAAAAATCTTCCCTTCTGGAACATTCTTGGTTATTATTTCCATTGTCAACATCCATTTACTGGCTTCTTCTGGCACAGTTATCACGTGGATGTTGGAGGCTCCCAATCCTGCCTTTGTGCTTCTTGCCAGATCTGCCTTTTTGTAGCTCCACATTGCCTTCTGGGCGATTTCCTTAGTGCTGTCTTTCCTGGTACCTCCTCTTTATTCTACCAGGTCTGGCCAAGAGCTCATCCTAATGGAATAGCTAAAAGCCACTTTATTATGATATAATGCACATACCATAAATTCAACCCTTTTAAAGCATTTTCAATGTGTTCTGGTAGAGTTGTGTAACCACCACAATTTAACTGGGGGACTTTTTCATCACTCCAAAAGGAAATCACATCTTCATCAGCTTTCACTTCTCCATGTCTCTGTTCCCATCAGCCCTCCAGTTCCCTTGAGGGGAACTGATCTTTCTGTCTCTGTACACTTGCTTGCTC
Organism: Enhydra lutris kenyoni; assembly: GCF_002288905.1. Classification (NCBI taxonomy): domain Eukaryota; kingdom Metazoa; phylum Chordata; class Mammalia; order Carnivora; family Mustelidae; genus Enhydra; species Enhydra lutris. The sequence goes on from NW_019154098.1 coordinate 4,102,405, forward strand.
TGAACATTTCGAATAAGGGGAACCATATACTATGTGGCCTTCTGTGTCTGGATCGTTTTACTTAGCATAATGTTTTGAAGGTTCATTTGTACTGTAGCATGAGTTAGTACTTCATTCTTTCTGGCAGAATAGCTTCCATTGTCTAAATGTATCACACATTGTTTATCCATTCATCAGTTGATACACATTTGGGCTGTTTCCACTTTTCGGCTGTTATGAATAATGCTGCTACAAACATTCATGTGCACATTTTTTTGTGGACTGATTTCAAGTCTTTCGGGCATAGACGTAGCAGCGGAAATGCTGGGTCAGACGGTAACTCTGTGTTTAACCGTTCGAACCCATGTTCCAAAGTGGCTTCACTATTTTTATTCCCACCAGCCATGCGTGTGTCACCCAGGGTCATACAATCTCACTGTGGCTGTGATTTGCATTTCTGTAATGACTAATGAGGTTGAGCATCATTCCATGTGGTTGTTGGCCATGGGTATGTCTTCTTTAGAGAAATATCCATTCAAATTTTTTTGGTCTGCTTTAAGTGCCCCCCCTTTATTATTGTACGAGTTTAAAAAAGTATTCTAGATAAAAGTCCCTTATTGCCACATGATTTACAAATGGTTTTTTTTTTCCCCATTCTATCTTTTCGCTTTGTGGGGTGTATCATTTTCACCACAAAAGTTTTTAATTGTATCGAAATCCAGTGCATTTTTTCTCTTGGTGCTTTTCTTGGATGCTGTATCTAAGAAACCACTGTCAACCCCCAGGCCATGAAGACTGACTCCTGCTTTTATTCTAAGAGTTTCATAGTTTTAGTGCTTACATGTAGATCTCTGACCCATTTAGAATTTTGTTTTTAAATGGTACGAGGGAGGGGTCATTATGACTACAGTTTTGATGGTGCCGTTTGTTGAAAATACAATCTTTCCCCATTGAATTTTTCTGACACCCTTGTTGCAAATCAGTTAACCGTGAATGTAAGTAAATGCATTTATTCCTGGGATTTCTGTTCCATTGATTGATCTGCATGTCTCCCCTTCTGTCAGTACAACATCGCCTCATGACTGTACCTCTGTAAGAAGTTTCAAAACTGTGAATCATCTAACTTTGTTCTTTTTCAATATTGTTTTGGCTATTGTAGGTCCCTGGCACTTCCAAATGAATTTTGGAATCTTCTTACCAATTTCGGCAGAACAAAGCCAGCTGGGGTTTTGAAAAAATTGAAATGAAATCTATAGATTTCTTTGGGGATTATTGTTGTCCTGCCAATGTTATGTCTTCTGGTCCATGAACACGGGCTTTTGCTACATTGATATTGATCTCTACTTATTGGCAAGAACATTTTATACTTTTCAGTGTGTGAGTCTTGTACTTTTTTTTAAAAATCATTTTTAAACAATTTTAATCTTTTTAATGCTATTATGAATGGAATTGCTTTCTTGGTTTCATTTTAGGGCTGTTCATTGCTGGTGTATAGAAATAATTGAAGTTTGTGTATTGATCTTGCATCTTGCAAAGTCGCTGACCTCATCCATTAGTTCTAGTGGGAGCGCTGGTAGATTCCTTCAGATGTTCTATACACAAGATAAGGTTGTCTACAAACAGAGGCAGTTTCATGTCTTCCTTTTTCTCTTTTTCTGGTTTAATTGTCCTGACTAGAACCTCCAGTGAAATGCTGAATGACAGTGGCAAGAGCAGATGTGCTTGTCTTGGTCCTGACCTCAGAGGCTGAACGTTCTGTCTTTCAGCCTCGAGTATGGTGATAGTGGGTTTCTCATAGAGGCACTTCTGTCTGGTTGAGAGGTCTCCTTTGTATTCCTAGTATATTGGGGGTTTTACCATGAAAGGGCATTGGATTTTTAAAAAATTTTTATTTTTTAATTAACATATAATGTATTATTTGTTTCAGAGGTACAGGTCTGTGAATCAGTGTTACACGGTTCACAGTACTCGCCATAGCACATACCCTCCCCACTGTCCATCACCCAGACACCCCATCCCGCCTATCCCCACCACTCCAGCAAACCTTCATTTGTTTCCTGAGATTAAGAGTCTCTTATGGTTTGTCTCCCTCTCTGGTTTTGTCTTGTTTCATTTTTCCCTCCCTTCCCCTATGATCCTCTGTTTTGTTTCTCAAATTCCTCATATCAGTGAGATCCTATGATAATTGTTTTTCTCTGATTGACTTATTTCACTTAGCCTAATACCCTCTAGTTCCATCCATGTCATTGCAAATGGCAAGATTTCATTTTTTTATGGCTGCCTAAAATTGCATTGCATATATATTTATATACCACATCTTCTTTATCCATTCATCTGTTGATGGACATCTAGGCTCTTCCCAGAGTTCAGCTATTGTGGACTTTGCTGCTACGAATATTGGGGTGCATATGGAAACGGCATTGGATTTTTGTCAAATGCTTTTTCTGCATCAATTGAGATGGTGGTTTTTGTTCTCTATTCCATTAATAAAGTGTGTTACAGCGATTGACAAATCATAGTCTTGGCCATAGTTTTATCAGCAGGATTCGTGGCCTGGATCTCCCATACCCAACTGTGGATCTGAGCCATGAATGTCTTCCTGCCTTCCTAGGGAACTTGGAAGTCCCCTTCTTCTTCTTCTTCTTCTTCTTTTTTGTAAGAGTAGTATTTTATTTTTCAGAGTAGTATTTTTATTATTTATTTTATTTAAAAATTTTTTTAATTTAAGTTCAGTATAGTTACCATATAGTGTAATATTAGTTTCAGAGGTAGAATTTAGTGATTCACCACTTGCAGATGACACCCGGTGCTCATTCCATCCCGTACCCTCCTTCACGCCCATCCCCCAGCAACCTCACCCTCCTAACCCTCCTGCCCTCCAATTCCCTCAGTTTCTCTTTCTCGGTGTCCCTGATATCTAAGAACGGGTTCATGTGTCATAATATTTAACCAAAGAGAAGAAGGATTTTTGTTCATTTTTTAAAGGATGTATTCTAGTCGCCTAGAATAATAAAGAAATGCTCAAACAAATCAATGAAAAACTGAAATTGGGAAAAAATATGTTAATGTAGATCAGCTACCTGTGAGCTGCGCACTCAGACCTCTTTATCCTCAGGCTGGAGCTTTTTCCTTTGAGCCGAGGAACATTCCTGTAATGGGCTGGCACTCTCAGCCTGCCTGTGCTTCCTAGCTCTTGTTCCTGCAGCGACATTGGGTCTGTTGTAGCTAACTTGGGTTCCTATAGACTCAAGGTTTCAAATTGCTGGGTCTGCTCTAGACCCCCTGGATACGTGGAGAATTTATTTATATGCACAGAAGGGAAGGGATCATCCTGGGGCAGGGGACACGGTGTAGCACAGTGGTTCTCAAAGTGAGTCCTTATACCAGCACCAGGGAACCCATGAGAGATGTAATGTTGCAAGCCCCACCCTAGTCCTACAGAATCTCAGAATCTCTAGATCTACGTCTCAAAAAGCTCTCCAGGTATCTTTTGTGCGGGCCAGCGTGGGAGCGCCCCGGGGAGAGGAAGAGAGTACCCAGAATGGCCAATGAGCTGTTGGAGCTGGAGGCTCTATTTAAGTCCAGGGAGATGAAACCAGAGAGGAGGAAGACAAGTTTAGGAAATGAAGAAGGAGGCCGTGGTGACGATGCACGTGGGTGGGGAGAAAGGAGACAAGAATCGAGATGGTTCTGGTTCTGAGCGGGGGTGACTTGGCGGTGCCATGGACCAAAATAGGGAACAAGGAAAGGAAGAGGAACAGGTTAGAGCAAGAACAGGATGGGCTTGTACCTGACTCACCCATATATTTTGGAGTCAAGGGAGCTTGTTGAAAATCCCCAGCAAGGCACTCTGGAGCCGTGTGACTCGGCAGTGAGTCACTTAAGCTCTCCAAGCCTCTGTTGCTTCAGCTGCAGGGAGACTATTAATAGTAACGTCTTTGTGTTGTCTTGAAAATAAAAAAATAAAAAATAAAAAAAGCAAACTGCTGTCTGCAAGAGGTCACATTAGGTCTAGAGCACCATCGGTATTTGCCAGGTCTCGAGAGTCAGAAGCAATGGAGGATAATCCCCTGACTTACCACTTGTTATCCGGAGCCTTGGTAAGCGTGTGAGCCCTCCTGGCCTTGGCTTCCTCTAGGTTACCTGAGGATACTAGACTCTACCTCCCTCGTTGTTAGAATGAAAGGAGGTCACGTGTGCAAGCCTCTTAGCGCAGAGCCAGGTGCTGGGATAAATACTAGCCATTATTATGATGACTGGAAGTAACATTGAAGACAGCTTACTTTTAAGTGTACAAGACACATCTCCAAAGCTCTACTTCTAACTGAGGACTCAAGTTTAAGTTCAAGTCAGCTTGCCACTGGAGTTTTCTTTGGAGTGTATTAAGGCCGGCACACAGAGAAAATGCCTCAGAGCCCATACTGGGGCTTGGCGAACCACGGGAGTCTTCTCTTTTGAGGTGAGTATGGTTTGGATCCTGTGAAATGGGAATGATAGTGTGAATGCCCGAGCTCTATTCTGGGAGGGTATCCAAAACACAACCCTCAAATTAATTATGATTATTTTTGCCAGGAGCAGGTACAAGAGGGGTCAAATCGAGGGTCTGCCTTGCTGTGGTCGGAGCAGCTCTTCTGCAGACCTCTGCCCAGAAATCACACTACACCCATGGCACCTGTCATGGGAACGTTCTGTACCTCTCTCCCTTTCAGCATCATGGTACCCAGAGAGCGAAGATAGAGCCCCTTGTGTGAGTCTCTAATGAGACCCTAATTGGGTCCGCAGCCCTGAAATTTTCGTCTAAGCCCGTTATTGACCTGTGTTCGAACCATGCACCATGAACACAGCACTCTAATATCCCCATGCTCCTGCTGCCCCCTGATCCAGAAGAAGCATGTGACAAGGGCTCCCTGTCACCCCGCTGGGGAGCACGGAGTTCTGCTGCTGTTTCTTGTCACCATTCCCCTCCATCCTGTCCCTCCTGCTGCAACTGCGCAGGAGTGTGGCTCTTCTCTCCTGGACCCCCAGCAGCCTCCTCCTGCCCTGCCAAACCCCCCTTCCCCTCCCACCCCCATCCCTATGAGATGCTGAGAGGCTGCCTGCAGTCTGAATCTGGTACTGATGGGCCCCTGCCCCACTGTAATCCCTGCAGGTGGTCTGTTCTCCATGGGGAATCAAAGCTAAGCTTCCTGGAGACTGTTCTGGGCCCTGCCATATAACTTCTCCAATCCCATTGCCCTACTTCCTCTTTTCTTTTATCCTCTCCTTCTACCGCCCAGATGACTCCATCCTCCCTGAACATCCACAGCCAGAGGCAGCTCTGCCCCCTTTCCGTGGGCTTCCAGCGTCCGGATCCCCATCTTGTCTCTGGGGAACATGGCCTTCCTACTGGCCTTGGAGACTTGGCTTAAGTGCAGCCTCATGCCTGAGGTCTCTCTCCTCATTCCCATCCCCGCCACGGATTCACATGCCCTTCTCTGCCTCTCCAATACCAGGAAGAAACCAGGTAGACCACGAAACAGCTACACTCGCAGGGTCTCAGCCCCTTGCCAGGGGGATCTGGAAACAAGAACCCTATTTCCTTCCACTTCCTAGGGCTCATAGCTCTGGTGGCACAGGACCCATTTGCCTGCATGGACCGGTTCAGACCCATTATATGCACATCCTGTTCGTGTCCACATTTATCTGCATTGAGCATGTTCAGTGAAATATTGTCACCATGAAGAGTAGCAATAAAATGAACCTGACCCCCATGGCCTCGGATGTTCCTCTGTGGAGCAGTGAGGTTCTGAAGCAGAGCAAGTCTATGCCTGGAAAGCCTGAACCCCTCCCCAGCCCCCCAGCCCCAAGGGTTTCTCGAAAAGACTGAGCTTGGGGATACAAGCAAAAGAGCTCAGGGCTGCAGGACTGCGGCCCAGGTGAGCATCAGAGGGAATAGGGTCATCCTTTCTAGAAGAGCCAAGCGTGCCTGCGCTGGACCGCGATGGCGGGAACATCAAGGAATCAAAGCTTAAGAAGAGAGCCTCTCAGGTAAGCCCTGATCCAGCAGTGGCACTCCAGTGGGGTTACCGTGTGGGGTGGAGGGTCTCCCCACTCCTCCCACCTTTAGAAGCTTTAGATCAACTGAACCCCTGGACAAGTAAGAGATGCTGGGTGTACAGGGAAGGCTGCTTCATGAGCCTCCAGGGCCGGCCTTACTCATCCGCCCTGGCTCGTGGGAAAGGATCCCGGCACTGTACACCTGCTTTGATTTAATCTCATAAGGATCCCATAAGCAGGTGCTCTTAGCCACCAATGTCTTTCTAAATCCAGGCCCGACTCTCCCCAGATTCCAGCTCCAACTTCAGTCAAGGACAGGGGTTAAAGGCAGAAAATTAAGGTTTAAATTGAACAATAGGCATCTTTCTTGCCCTGAGGACGATGAAATATTTAGGGATGAGTGGGCCCGACTGCTTGAAATGCAAATGAACAAGCGGAGGCCCGAAGACCTGCCATTTGGTCAGTGCGGTGGGAGCTGGGGGGGCTCTCCTGCTCTCGGGAAGCAACTTCCTGACTCCAGCGTGGCGTTCGTCGCGCGAATCAGCCAACCGCAGACGCACCAGAAGGGCTGCAATCTGGCCCTGACGTGGCAGAGGTAACTGGCACTTCATTCGCCACTGGCAATGAGACCCGTGTTTGCAGGAAAGCGATCCCTTTGCTAACACTCAGTACTTTTCAAAGTCATTTCTCAATCTTTGGAGCCTTATGGCTACTTTTGCTCTGAGTTGAGTGCTGTATCTGCCTTACCCACGCCTTCTGGCCTCCTGAAGTGGATGGGTTGGCATCTGCCTTCTACCCATTCCCAAATGGGAGGCCTTGAACAAGACACTTAATCTCTTCTTGCCTCAGTTTTCTCATCAATACAATGGGCTTGTTTTTGAGGATTAAATTAAAAAAAAAGCAGGGTAAGTGCTCACTGTTGGTCTATTGTCAGTTTTCAGTAAATATCAGTTTTTATCAATAAGGTCCGGTGGATATGAGTCAACTGGGAAGATATATTTGGACACGTTGTGTAAACACAAGCATGTAATGAATCCACTCTTACGATTTGTTCTGCTTTCTTTGCCTCTAGAACTGACACAGAGAAGATAGGTGCTGTTTTTCCAGGACACACAAGATACCTGGATGTGGAGAAATGCAGGACTGTGCGCCAGGTCACCTGATGTCTGATGGAAGGGTGATTCCCATATTATGGCAGCTTCTTTTAACACATGGTTATGGGGCTCGGGCATGACACGGGGCCTCCCCAGGGCTTGGATCTCCAATGTCAGAGGTGGCCTCCCCCCAACATCTCTCACGTCTTACTTTCTTGTGGCCTCTTCTGTGCCCACCTGCTCACGTCTGTGGCAACAGACCCCGGCCCTTTACCATTTTTCTCAATAAATGAATTTCACTCAGGAGATGGATTGTTGAAAACTTTCCTGCGGGTCTGAGAAGTCACTGGGAGCGATCCTACAGGACAGCTCATAGTCTACGCCATCTCCCTGCTCTCCGACCCTGAACGGGGCTGCCTTGGCAATGGCTGACACCACGTCAGTGACTTTCCTGTCCCCTGCAGCCCCCTGGGAAATGGAGTCCAGCCCCACCAGCTCGCCTGGTTAGAGGTGTTCAAGAAAATCAGGCCTACGGACCTGAGCCCTGCTTCTGCAGTCTCTGGGTTCAAATCCAGGGTCTTCAGCTTCCTAACAATCTTGACCAAGACACTGAAGTTCTCTGCGCATCTGTTTCCTCCTCTGAAAAAGGGAAATGTTTTCCTCTGAAGATGGAACCAAAACCTAGGATAGAGATGAGAACTCTGCTTTCCTGGTTTCTCCTGCCTGACACCGCACCTCTGCTTTTTATTGGAGATGAGCTGAAACCCCTTCATAATCTGCTGTCATCTTACAAACAGAATTCCATCTCTTCTGCACAGCAGCCTAGGAAAGCAGACATAGTCCCATGTTAGGGTAAGTGTGATTAAATTCAAAGAGTTTGTAACCTGTTCTTAATCACAGACATGTCACGTGTGGCAGCCACAGCCAGAAATCTCCACGTCTGCCTCCTGGCTCCAAGGCTAGTGCTCTTTCCGTTAGAGAATATAGCACAACAAGCTCACTCCCTGCAGCTATTAGATAACGACAAAGACAGACACACTCACACAGACACACGTACAGACATATGCGTGTACGTACACCCACCATTCACTTCTACAGGGGATGAGAGGGACCAGTTCTGAGTGTAACAGTTTACTCAGGGTAATAATTCTTACCTCTTGAAGTATCTCATTTACAAGGTAAAGGTTTTGCTTTTAGAGTCCTAAGATTCCATCTGGCTCACTCTAGGTCTCAAAGACGTGTTTCTCATTCCCTTTTCTGTTAGAAACTTATCAGCTGTCTTTTTCCATGTGTGATAATCTCAGGACAATAACCCACATTTATTGGGCCCATTGGAACCGGGACGAGTTTGAGTGTTTTAACACAAACCAAATTAGTCCTCACAATGCTTTGAGTAGGTATTTTCATTATCCTGATTTTGCAGATTTGGAAAACAAGGCAAAGGACTTTCATATTCTTGCTTAGGGTCCCATAGCCAGTCAGTGATGGAACCAGATTTCAAATCCATGAAGTCTGGTCTTGATTCCTAAGCAATCCATCTGTGATCACTACCTGAGTGCCAGCTGGGTAACGGACATCCTAGTAGATAACATTCATATATTAACTTTGTAACTCTGCTGAACTCCAGAAGGGTAAGGCACCAGCTAGGACAAAAATCAGGAAAAAAGACACCATTCAGCGTGGGAGAAGGTCATGGAGAGGCTGTGACCGCCAGCTGGCCTGTGAGATCCTACTTTGGGATGTGCTCTCTGTCCCCCCACCCTGCTCCCATAGCAGGAGCCATTTTCAAGGACTCCACCTTGAAACAGCACACCATTGTGGAGACCACCTGGCCAGCAGACGTGGCTGGACCCCGTCAAGCCTCTCTACAAATGGAAGATTCTGGCAGGTGGGTGCAGAGACCTCCTCGCTGGGTGGTACCCAAGGCAAGCCTGGCAAGTAAGTCCCCTTGCTTCTTGAACTTGCTGCTTACTGATCTGGGGTGGCCCACCTCTTCCTTCCATCTCTCCCTGTTCTCCATGTGTGGGGTCCGGTTTGGGAACCAGCAATTCTGAGTATTTGAGAGAGAGGGAATTTAATGTAACGCATTGGTCCAACAGGTCACAGGAAAGTAGATAAATCAGTAGGCAATGTTGAGCTAGCCAAGACCTAGTAACACCAGAAACCCACTTCTTTTCAGGTTTTGGAGTGACAAGGCACTGTTACTGGATCCCAGTGGCTAGGGCTCCTTGACAAGAGTGGGAACCAGTGTGGAGCCAGCTGGTGGCAGGTGTGTCCGTGTAAGAGGCCAGGCTGATATGGAAACACTGCCCGAGCCACATCACAGGGGAAAAGAAATGTGTGGGATAAGACTGGCTTTTTGTAATCAAACTTCCTCATCTTTGTTACATTATAAGGAACCAGGAGCACCTTCCTTATGGATTACACTGGGCCAAGGATGGGCTGTCTGGAAATCAGTGCCATGACTTTCACCCCTGTTGGTCTTTGACTCTGGAGAAGAGTCAGGCATGCAGCTGGCAAGAGATGTGCCTCTGCATGTGTTTGCAGGCTGAGCTCTTGATGGAATGTGTGTGGGACTGCATTACAAAGCGCTAAGCAAGCAGATCTCCCTTTGAGCACCTTTACGTAGCTTCTGTTTCTACCTTTGATAAAGCACAGATTAATCCCATTTGCATACCTCCTCCTTCACTTTGAACATTTGCCAGCATTCATTAAGACCATGTCGTGGAGTTAGCAAAACATCTTCTACTGAACCATCAAAGCCTACAAATGACTTCTTACCAGGTAAGAGGGTCTAGTGGTTCCTCCTCCATCCTTAGTAACAACCCAGCTTAGGCATTGTGTTTACATACATGTTGTTTGAGTGAGCACTGGAGCCACTATGTGTGCGTGGCCCACATGGCAGGGGACAGCTCCCTGCGCCTACAGTCCGTAGAAGATGGGCTCTAGCTCTATGTTGTGTACTCGGGAAGCCCTGTACTTAATATTCTGTGCATTTGTAATAGTGAGGAGGGGAGAGTGGCTGTGTCATACGTTTATCCATTTCTCTGGCTCAAGACTCCAGCTTCTGCGGAGTTAGTCAAGTTGATGCACCACCTGCTGTGTTCTTCCTCTGCCCGTTACCACATGCACACGTGCACACACTTAACAGCACGGTAGTCATACCTGGTGGCAACTTTCCTGGGAGTTTGGGAAGAAGGAGGCAGCTTGGTTACCCCTTGGTTACAATATAATCATGACCCAATTCCATGAGTGTAGGGCGTGCAGGGGCCAGTCAGCCTTATGTCCCCGTCCCTCCCTGTGTCTCTTCCTTCCAGATGCCCCTACACTCTGCCCTTCCCGGGATTAAGCATGTTTGCTTCCTCATGTGCTTCCTGGACTCCGCACCCCAAGACTTTGTGTCTGAGTGTTGACTTCAAGCAGATTTTCAAGGTTTCTATCAGGACAGAGATCCTTTAATTTGGGGTGCCAGCTCGAGGTCCCTCCTCTCACAGATGTTTACAATCAAGTCGGGGAAGGGAAAGTGGAGGGAAGTAGGAGGGACAGGAGTGTCCACAGATACTATGGAAGCATTTTATCACTGAGGGGAAAGGGGATTCAGAACACCAGAGGAAGTTCTGGGACGGGGGTGGGTACAGAGGAGGGACAACCGCCCAAGTTTGAGATTGGTTGTAAATAAACACAAACACGTTGGAGTGGAATAGATGATCTTTCTGAACCCTATTCCATTTATCTTAAGGGAGCTTAATTCTGGTGGAGGTAGAGAAGGAGGGAGGAATAGAGATGGATGTGGGATAACGTACATGTTCTTATGTACATTCTGAGCACGTTCACTGGCCCCCCGCTCAAAGACGAGAACATCTCTCTGAGGGTGATCATGGTTGACGGGGCGAGAAGTACAAAGTTTTCGGATTAATTTTGAAAACAGAGCTGGCCAGACCTGCTGACAGATTGTACATAGGTAAGAGGAGAAGCGAGCAGTTAAGGAAGGCACCTAAGTTTCGGGCTGAAGTTGACCAGTGGTGCCCACGAATGAGTGGTCGAACTTTTGGGAGAAGGGGATCAGAGTGGTGAACTTTGTTTCGACTACGAGATATCACAATAGAGGTTGAGTAGACATGTGGAGAAACCGGAGCCCGTGACTTAGCATGTATATAAATACAAATGCCGAGCTCTGGGGCACCACCATTTATAGGAGGAAGAGAATAAGCGAAGGAGAGACCAGAAAGGCAGGAAGAGATTTCAGGAGAGCGTGGTCTCCCAGGAAGTAAACTGAAGCGTGCCACATTCAACCGTGTCGAATGATGACCAGAGACGGAGTCTGATGAGTCTACAGTGTCGGCCACGGGTCTTTGTAAGATGGAGGAGGGGTTCCTCCACCCCAGCATCGGGATGCTGAGGGCAGGAGTTTGAGAAGAGACTAAGAAGTAAAAGAGTGGAGAAATGGTCAGAATAGACAATAATGCTGAGTTTTACCACAAAGAGGATGTAAAAATTATCTGTCTCTTCCAGAAATGGTAAAAATATTAATGATCATTATGAATCTATCCTTTCATTCTGAAATAATACTTTATTACTTTAATTTTATTTTACTGCTGGGTTTTATTTGCCTGTAATTTATTATGGGCTTTTATAGCAATATTTCAAAGTGAGACTTTGGTTTTTTTCTTATGCTGTCTTCATCTGGTTTATATACTGGGTTTAGAACATTTTTGTATTTCTGTGTTTTAGCCCTGTTTATAGGGCTATAGAATTTTGAAAAAAAAAAATCACTTACAAACTGTCTTGGCAGAGCACCTTCCCAGAAGCAATTCCTTAACTACTTCCCTGCCCCCCAATTTGGTCCATGGCTACTTTCCTATGTAACTTTTCTAATTGTTTCATTTATGATATTTTTGTATTATAAAAATGTTTATATTCAGATTTCCCAATAAAGCAACATTTTTATATTGTATTCTCCTCCGAGTCCATTGGTATGTCTTTGTTTTTTTTTTTATTTTAAATAAAATAATAAATTTTATTTTAAACAACTTAAAAAAAATAAAGAGAAATGCTCTCTTTTTTTTAAATTTTATTTTTTATAAATATATATTTTTATCCCCAGGGGTACAGGTCTGTGAATCGCCAGGTTTACACACTTGGTATGTCTTTGTTTTAAGGTACTAATTTATATTCCTTTGAATTTTTGTGTTTTCTTCTTTATACTTTTTGTCTGCAATGTGGGATGGCTTTGCAAATTTGTTATCCCTATCACTTATGTTGTTCAATCCCTTTTTATGTTCACTTAAAAAAGATATTAGAGACTGTTGTGATTCTGAAGATGCTTGTTGCTGGTTTTCCAATTTCGTCTCATCTTTCCAGGTTTCCTCATTTACTCAACTTGTTTTATCTTTACCGCTTTCTGGTACTCTTTGCAAAGGAATACATTTCATTGTAAATTTTGATAATTCCAAACAACATTCTGGAATTTCCTATGTCGCTGAACTAGATTTTCAGGGGAATACTCTGTAGATAACCTTGACTCTCCCTGCTCATCCCATAACTCACAGAACTAACATATATATTTTTCTCCATATGCATGGTAGAATGAGGTTGATTTTTTTAAATTATTATTATTATTATTATTATTATTATTATTTTGCCAAAAGGGTGTTCACACCATGCTCCTCTGGGTAAACTGACGTGATGGTCAGAAACATCCCAGATCTGCAGCTGGTGTTGAGGTCACCTGTTTCTAGCAAGCAGGCTCTCGGGATACTGTATGGGGCACTCAAACTCCTCTGCCTGACCTTCTCTGAGTCCCTTGGCCAGAACCCTGTCTCCACACAGGACCCCTTTCTCTCTCTTTAAGTGGGACATCTGGTCCAGCTTGCGGCTGCCCTAATTACCCTCAACTCCTGTCGAATCGTCCCTCATCTACCAGTACGGTTCTGAAAAATCAAAGTTCCAGTGGTCTGCCTAGATCCATGTACTATCAGTTCTGACCACCCCTTGTACCCCAAACTGACCAGGCTGAGCTGTGTCCCTGATCCATTTCCTGGATAGAGGAACTGTTATTTCAGTAAAGCTATCTGTATTACAAAAAGAAAAGTAAATCAATATTTGATGATAATATCCCAGTATGGCAGTCCCTTCCACCGACGAAATCCCCAGTGGAGTTATCTTACTACTTACTACTCTGTTGTGGAGACTTGAATCATGTCATTTATGATGAGGGCTTCAAAAGTCACATATACATACCAATTCATATCCTACCTCCTCCAAGAAGCTTTCCAAGATTGCCCTATTCTAATTGCTATTCCGTGAACCTCTAAATACTGACAGCTTTATCCCCTTAGAGGCGATATTTAAATTGGACACACTAACTTTTGCTTGGCATTCTGTGATTTTCAGAGTAGATTTTGCCCATGTTATTTATCCTAACACAGCATCTCTTTTAAGTCAATAGTGTAAATCATATTTTGCATTTGAAGAAACTAATAATGAAGAAATTGCCCACGTTTACCCAGTTAGTAAATAGCTGAGGGGACAGAAAGAAATAACTTTGCCAGGTCCCGTGTTATTAACATTTCTGTTCTGTAAATGAGGTGATCAAGGCTCATGGAAGTTAAATAAATCACTCAAATGAACACAGATATTTCGTGGGAAAGCCAGCTTTTGAATCTTAGTCTGTGTGAGTCTAATACCCCTTGTCTATTCTCTGTGTTGACGAGAACTTGGCCACACACAGAGCAGGGCTGGTTTGTCTGTCTCTCATGGGTCTTTTTTTCTCAAAAAAAAAAAAAATCGTACCAACACAAAGAGTGGATGTTGTGGTTGTTGCTATTATTGTTATCACCTCCTTCAAGGCTTAACTGAAAATGTGGCCGCTCTGGATTTTGTGTGATTCTCTGGGTCGGATAGAAACACTTGCTCATGGGGCCTCAGGCCCTTCGCACTTACACAGCTTCTGTCTCTCTAGGCTGGGTTTGTGTGCGATTGTGCACCTGTATCCTCCAGCAGGCTCCTAGAGATCCCGTTCTGTGACTATTAATAGAATACCTTAAACATCTTTAGTGCTTCTTAAATATATATCAAGAGGATTTTTATTTATAATGTGCGGAGGAGACTTGCCTACTCACCCTGTCTTTTATTTATTTTTTTTAAAGATTTCATTTATTTATTTGACAGAGAGATCACAAGCAGGCAGAGAGGCAGGCAGAGAGAGAGGAGGAAGCAGGCTTTCTGCTGAGCAGAGAGCCTGACACAGGGCTTGATCCCAGGACCCTGAGATCATGACCTGAGCCGAAGGCAGAGGCCCAACCCACTGAGCCACCCAGGCGCCCCTGGCCCTGTCTTTTAAATGCCACACTTAACCTGTTGATTGATGCTACATATATTGGATTTCTGACCACCAATATGATTTTGTATAAATGAGAGTATTTTAATTTTTCTCAACTTAAGATTGCTATTAACAGTTAATGAATTGGCAAAGTTCTTGTAAAAAAAAATAAACTCAGGTATTGGCCAAATAAATGTGTTACACAATTTGGCCTCAGAATATCTTGGACCATTTTTCTTTGGTTTGACATTAAAAGAGTCTCTTTGCTTGACCCAGGCAACTAACCTTAGTGGGTAAGGAATTCTTCCTGTTTCAGGGCTAAAATACTTTATTCCAGGCTCTGAATGGTGAACTATCTATCATGTCTTTTGAGGAGGGGGAATCCTCAGAAAACAGTTTTTCTTCTCAAGGAGGAACCCTCTGCTGCTCTGCTCAGGTCTTTCATCCCCTGTTCTCGCTGTGGGGCTTCTAGTAAATGCCCTGGGATCCTCCACGGATAGGAAATACTTTTAACCCCTATGCTGGGTTATGTGCCTCCTGTAGACTCCCACTCCAGCCAGGGAAGATCTTTGCCAAAGTCTCAACACCCATGCCTGCTTATCAACGGGCATGTGTGCGTGTCCATGTGTGTCCATGTAAGTGAGTGTGTGTGAGTGTGTGTAAAACTCCCTTTGCCCAGTACCGTGCGCCATACGCAATAGATCAATAAATATTTGTGGGGGAACAAGAGCCTGGGCTGATGAGTGTATGGGGTTCTGAGTGGGCCCCCTACACGTCCAGGTCCTGATTCCCAGAACATGTGAAGGTCCCCTCTCATCTGCAGGGGTGATGAGGGTAAGGGTCTTGAGACAGAGCACTGTCTGGACTGTCCAGGTGGGCCCCATGTCATCCCAGCATCCTAACAAAAGGGAGGTGAGACATCATGGTCAGGTGTGGTCATGTGTTGATGGAAACGTGAGGACTTGATGGCATGAGGAAGGGGTCATAAGCCGAGGTGTGGAGGTGCCAGTAGAATTCTCCCCTTGGAGTCTCCAGAAGGAATGGGGCCTTACCAACAGTTTGCTTTTAACCCACTAAAACTCATCTCTGACTGCCCTCCAGAACCGTGAGAGGTCGAATCTGTGTTGCTTTAAACCTCTGCTTCCACAGTCTTGGTTATGGTGATGGCGGTAGGACGGGAGCACAGGCAGGTAACTGTGCCTATGCTGGTCAGCCTTTTCATTCCCCAGGCCCCTCGCCTGTACGTACTGATTGCTCCATCCTTCCCATCCTTCCCACGTTCTCTCCATCCACCTTCCCCTGTCACGACTAACTCGGGGAGCACTACTCAGTCCCCTGCCTCTTCTGAGCTCTCCAAACACATCCTCTCCACCAGGTTCCTCGTAAACTGTAATAAATGCTTGTGGGATTGTCCTAATCTAGAAATAATTTATTCCTTCAGTACTCTCTCTTGTTGTTTGTTGTCTTTTGCACTGGATGGTCATGGCATCTCCCATGCCCTCCTGTTTAGAGAACTGTGAGCACGGCAGGCCTGGGACTGCTATCCCGTAAAGGAATTCTTGAAAGGCTGGTCCTTGGCCGGAGGCGGGAACATGGATTTGGGGAGGGTCTGCACCATTCCCAGAAAGGAGAAGAGTGACTCCCGCACCCAGGTTGCCTGTACAACGTGGTTTATGCCGAACCGGTGTTTTCCTTCTGGGCGTCTACAGCTTGGAGTGAGCCGTACAGAGTGTCCACACCCCCAGCTCCCGGGGGGAACCACGGGCACTGAGCCTGCAGTGAGCTTCCCTGGCGGACGCTTCACATGTGTTCACACCTCACTGCTGTGGAACGAGGTGCCACCTCCACGTCTCCACTGAGAGAAGACCCTTGAAGCTTCAGCCTGGTTTCCTCAGGATTTTGCCCCGTGTACCTGCCCCCTGTGCTGACTTGGGTTTGGATCCTTTCACTGTAGTAAACCTTAGCTACAGGTCTAGCTGTAACCTGAGTCTGATGAGCGCTCCCCGGGAATTGTCTCGGGGGCTTCAGCTCCATCACCGTTAAGGAGCAAAGTCACCGACAGGGACTGCATTTTGGGCACCGCTACTTACCCCACAGCATAGGTTACGTAGGGGCACGTGGGTTTCCTCCCTGTTCTGTCCAGAGAGTGACGTGTTGTTTACTGATGGAGGGAAAGGCTGCGGCCACTGGGGGGACTGGAGGGGGCACTCAGAACCTGGGCGTGCTCAGCCTCCTTCCGTGGCACCTAGCAGAGTCAACATGAGGAGAACGGTCTGTCTCGTCACTACACACCAAGCACACCATGCATATTCATGTGCCCTCACTTTTGCTTATGCAGTTCTTCTGCCTCAAATGCTTTCCTCTTTTGGCTTCCATCCTCAGCACTACACCAGAACAGAGCTCACGGGTGCCTCTCCCTCCTCCCCACGGAGGAACACATGATGAAAAACCCAGAGGCTTCGGTCTGGGTTGTGTTCGGAGCATTTGTTGATCCCACACCATTAATGGATCGCGTTTTCTTGGGGGCTGAGAAGTCATAGGGAGTGAGGCCAGGGCAGAGTCCGGATGTGGGGGAGCAGGAAACCCACCAGGTCTGCGTGAAGGTAGCTCAGGGGCCTGGGATGAGCAGTCACCTCCTTGAGAAAAATATTTAAAATCATACTGAAGGCATTAAAAGCGTATGAGGCTAAGCCCAGGAATAAAATGTTTGGGCTCATTTTAGATGAAAGGGGACATATTTTTGCATCTGTTCTTTCCAACTCATTATACTCTCTCCCACAAGTTCAACAAATTAAAGCCTGGCTTGTTTCCATCTCATTAGGGATCAATTTGCATGAATTATAGGTTTGCATTATTCAAGACTTGTGTTTAATTACAAGAATTGGGAAAGGAAAAGAAAAGGAAAAGAGCTAATGGAAGAAGTAAACTTCACCCTGAAGTTCTTGATGCTGGTTTCCAATCTGGTTTTATTACCAAAGCATGGAAAGTACCTCTGGGTTCAAAGCAGCCGAAAGGCAGAGCTGATCCTTGCGGCTGACCGCAGGCTTCCCCCTTCTGCATTTCCAGTCCCATCCACCTCTAGAGGCCTGGGTCGAGCCCCTTGTCCTCAGCGAGGAGCAGACGCGATATGAGAGAAGCAAGAGCTTATGGATTAAGGGGACTTGAGTCTGACTCCCAGCCATGCCCCTCTTCTGACGACCCCCACTCTAGATGGTTCCACGCGTGCAGCACGTTTTCATCCTCCCCACAAGCCGGCAGCATACACACTGTTACTCCCGCCTCACGCACGCGGACCTGGAGGCTCAACATGTGAAATGATTTCCCCCAAGTCCCCAGAACCCAGGCGGAAACCCTTGTCCATGCGACCGAATGTGAGCTTTCAGGTGGAGCCCGCGGGAGACAGATGCGTGTGCCTCGTTCTTGGGAATACAGTCCCCTTTCCCCTCTTGTTCCCGAGTTGCCCCTTGCTTCCTTCCTGTCTTCTGCTGCCCTTTCCCCATTCTCTGCACCACTGTCACCTTCTTTCTGCCTCCCTTCAGACTTGCCCTTATCAGTAAGGAGAATAAGATAAAGGCTGTCGTCTGTCTACTGATACCGGCGGATGGAAGCAACAACTTAGTAGTGGCAAGTACGCATTCCCCAGCTTGCTCGCCCTTCAACCTCGGACGAATCAATTATTGCAACTCTCTTAAGCCTCAGATTTCACATCTGTACCTTAGCGTCATGAAACCAACTTCACAGGGTTTTTGTAAGCAGCGATGGAAATGATTATTCGAAGTAGTCAGCGTAGGAACTGCTCAATAAATTATAGTCAGAGCTGATAATTATAGGATTTGAGCTTATCACTCAAACATTACTGGTAAATGGTACTCTCACTCCCGTCTTACAGAATAAGAAAAGGAAGCTGAAGTGATCCAGTATCGTGCCATAGCAGATGGTGGGGCAGAGATACAAGTTCAGACCCACCGGGCTTTGCAGCCTCTGCTTTTCCCATTATACTTCCTCCAGGGGCTTCTGCACTAGGTTTCTAACAAGACCCACCTCCTCCTCCTTATGCTACAACGTAAACCTGACTTTACCATCCCTTTCCTCTCTGGACACTTTTTGGCATAAGGACTAAGGCTTAAGATTTCATGCCATCTCAACTCTGAATTTGGAACAATGACATGGTGTGTGTGTACATTTATATAAGTAGACTTAGTCACACTGAAAGTAAACAAAATCTCCATGGGTCAGAAATCAGGGATATCCTCCTGTAAATAAGGAATTGCTAGGCCAACTACTGCACACATGGCAAGCATGTGTTCAAACTCTGCAGTGGCCACTGATGTGGGGGACTCAGGCTTAGTGCATGATCATGGGGGCTCCCAGATCATTGCATGAAATAAGGGGCTCATAGTAGGGGGGAGGCTTGCTGTTGAAAAGAGGCAGATAGAAGTTGTGATCAAGGTCTAAGGCTGTGGCCAGAAGGATGCTGCTTTCCCAGAGGAGCAGAAATGAACAGAGGCAGCCCACATCAAGGATTGGGAGGAACACCATCCTGACCCACAGACTGGACCTAGAACATCCCTGTGAGATGATAATATCCTATGTAGTTGCAATGGGAACCCTAGGAGATCATATGGAGAAACCACTACTAAGATAAACTGCTAGGAATAGGTAATATAATTTTACATAAAAATTTTAAAACTCTAAAAAAAAAGAAAAAACCCAAAAATGAAAGTGTACTTGTTTGGAAGTAAAATGAGAAGAAGTCAAAAAGGAAAAGTTCTATAAAATTATGGAGCATTGTATGACAAAAACAACAGAAAATTAGGAACAGGTGGATAAGGAACTAAAGCCTTTAGAAATTCTAGGGGAAAAATTCAATTTAATCAAATTAAAAGTCAACAGGTGGGATGACTCTAAAATGGACATAATCAAAGAGACTAAGAACTGGAGGGTAATTGTAACAAACTCACCCAGACCATGGCGCATAAGTATAGAATGGCAGGACATGAAGCAGATGTTACAGGATTTGGGGGGTAGATTATGGCATTGTAAATAAATGCCATAAGAAGAACTAGAAAAGAACTAGAAAGGAGGTGGAGTGGCATATGTTGCGGTATTCTAAGAGAAACCATGTCCAAAGTGAAGAGAGGCATTAGTCTTGCTGCGTAGAATACAAAGTCCACACCTAGTAACACTGAGATAAGTCTTGAGGACATCAGGAATAAAGGGAAACTCTTACAGGTCAACGGACAGAGAAGCAAAGATTAGGCACAAAAGAACAACAGTGAGACTTGCTACAGAAACTTTCATTGGCTGTCCTAGACACTAGATTAACATCCTCAAAATGTGAAGGGGAAATAAAGATCGGCCTGGAATATTAAACCCAATCTACATTATTATTCCAAAGTGAGGTGAAATGAAGTTGTTTTCAGATATACAAAGATGGTTTACCTCAGTCTGACTCTCACTAAAGCACCCAGCTCCTAAAGGATGTGTTTGAGCTGGAAGAGAGATGAATGTAGAAATTTGGCTAGGATACAAGTTAAAAGAAGAAGAAAGAGAGAAACCAGTAAACTACGTGGGTAAGTCTAATTAAGTCTTATCTTTCAAAAAATATAACAACAAGTAAAATTATTAGTTATTTGTTTTTATAGAACAGAGGAAAATGCTGGACAGTGGTAATAACAGGTGCATTAAGGCATCGGGGTCTGTGGGGTAATTACGACATGCCAGAGTTCTAGCACTTTTCACGTGGGGAGAAAGATGGTGAAAAAAGTGACTTTGAATAACTTCATAAGTAGTTAGAAAAATGTATATATCTAAAAACGTTAACAGTAACCACTAATGGAAAACAAATAGAATAAATAATCTGTGAGAGCAAAGGAAATCTCTATTAACCCCAGAGAAAGCAGGGAAAGAGAAAGCATATTGGTAAAAATAATCAAATGTTATCGGTAATTATAATAAAAATAAACAGATTATGCCTATGTATTAAAAGACAAAGTAGGCGGGGAGGAGTCAAGATGGCGGAGAAGTAGCAGCTGAGACTACTTCAGGTAGCGGGAGATCAGCTCGATAGCTTATCTAAAGATTGCAAACACCTACAAATCCAACGGGAGATCGAAGAGAAGAAGAACAGCAATTCTAGAAACAGGAAATCAACCACCTTCTGCAAGGTAGGACTGGCGGAGAAGTGACTCCAAAGCGACGGGAAGATAGACCGCGGGGGGAGGGGCCGGCTCCCGGCAAGCGGCGGAGCAACGGAGCACAAAATCGGGATTTTTAAAAGTCTGTTCCGCTGAGGGACATCGCTCCAGAGGCTTAACCGGGGTGAAGCCCACGCAGGGTCAGCGTGGCCTCAGGTCCCGCAGGGTCACAGAAGGATCGGGGGCGTCTGAGTGTCGCAGAGCTTACAGGTATTAGAACGGGGAAGCCGGCTACAGAGACAGAGCCGAGGAGTGACTAAGCTCGGGGTTACCTTGAACCGGTCGCAGGCTCGGTCAGCTCGGAGCGCGGCCGGAGGCAGGGTGACGGGAGTCATTGGGCGCTGTTCTCTGAGGGCGCACTGAGGAGTGGGGCCCCGGGCTCTCGGCTCCTCCGGGCCGGACACCGGGAGGCCGCCATCTTCATTCCCGCCTTCCGGACTCTACGGAAAGCGCTCAGGGAACAAAAGCTCCCGAAAGCGAACCCGAGCGGATTACTCAGACCGCCCTGGGTAAGGGCGGTGCAACTCCGCCGGGGCAAAGACGCTTGAGAATCACTACAACAGGCCCCTCCCCGAGAAGATCAACAAGAAGCCCAGCCAGGACCAAGTTCACCTACCAAGGAGTACAGTTTCAATACCAAGGAGAGCAGCGGAATTCCAGAGGAGGAGAAAGCAAAGCCAGAGCTCATGGCTTTCATCCCATGATTCTTTAGCCTTGCAGTTAATTTTTTTTTCCTTTTTCAATTTTTTTCCTCTTCTTCTGCTAAATTTTTTAAACTTTTACCCCTTTAATTTTAACGTTTTTAACTAGATTATCTAATATATTTTTTCCTTTTTATATTTTTTCTTTATTCATTTTCTTCTTTTAATTGTTTCATTTTTTTTTCCTTTTCTTTCTGAACCTCTTTTTATCCCCTTTCTCCCCCCTCACGATTTGGGATCTCTTCTGATTTGGTTAAAGCATATTTTCCTGGGGTTGTTGCCACCCTTCTAGTATTTTACTTGCTCCTTCATATACTCTTATCTGGACAAAATGACCAGGCAGAAAAACTCACCACAAAAAAAAAGAACAAGAGGCAGTACCAAAGGCTAGGGACCTAATCAATACAGACATTGGTAATATGTCAGATCTAGAGTTCAGAATGACGATTCTCAAGGTTCTAGCCGGGCTCGAAAAAGGCATGGAAGATATTAGAGAAACCCTCTCGGGAGACATAAAAGCCCTTTCTGGAGAAATAAAAGAACTAAAATCTAACCAAGTTGAAATAAAAAAAGCTATTAATGAGGTGCAATCAAAAATAGAGGCTCTCACTGCTAGGATAAATGAGGCAGAAGAAAGAATGAGCGATACAGAAGACCAAATGACAGAGAATAAAGAAGCTGAGCAAAAGAGGGACAAACAGCTACTGGACCATGAGGGGAGAATTCGAGAGATAAGTGACACCATAAGACGAAACAACATTAGAATAATTGGGATTCCAGAAGAAGAGGAAACAGAGAGGGGAGCAGAAGGTATATTGGAGAGAATTATTGGAGAGAATTTCCCCAATATGGCAAAGGGAACAAGCATCAAAATCCAGGAGGTTCAGAGAACCCCCCTCAAAATCAATAAGAATAGGTCCACACCCCGTCACCTAATAGTAAAATTTACAAGTCTTAGTGACAAAGAGAAAATCCTGAAAGCAGCCCGGGAAAAGAAGTCTGTAACATACAATGGTAAAAATATTAGATTGGCAGCAGACTTATCCACAGAGACCTGGCAGGCCAGAAAGAGCTGGCATGATATATTCAGAGCACTAAACGAGAAAAACATGCAGCCAAGAATACTATATCCAGCTAGGCTATCATTGAAAATACAAGGAGAGATTAAAAGCTTCCAGGACAAACAAAAACTGAAAGAATTTGCAAACACCAAACCAGCTCTACAGGAAATATTGAAAGGGGTCCTCTAAGCAAAGAGAGACCCTAAAAGTAGTAGATCAGAAAAGAACAGAGACAATATACAATAACAGTCACCTTACAGGCAATACAATGGCACTAAATTCATATCTCTCAATAGTTACCCTGAATGTTAATGGGCTAAATGCCCCAATCAAAAGACACAGGGTATCAGAATGGATAAAAAAACAAAACCCATCTATATGTTGCCTACAAGAAACTCATTTTAAACCCAAAGACACCTCGAGATTTAAAGTGAGGGGGTGGAAAAGAATTTACCATGCTAATGGACATCAGAAGAAAGCAGGAGTGGCAATCCTTATATCAGATCAATTAGATTTTAAGCCAAAGACTATAACAAGAGATGAGGAAGGACACTATATCATACTTAAAGGATCTGTCCAACAAGAAGATCTAACAATTTTAAATATCTATGCCCCTAACGTGGGAGCAGCCAATTATATAAACCAATTAATAACAAAATCAAAGAAACACATCAACAGTAATACAATAATAGTAGGGGACTTTAACACTCCCCTCACT
Source organism: Enhydra lutris kenyoni (assembly GCF_002288905.1). Lineage (NCBI taxonomy): Eukaryota > Metazoa > Chordata > Mammalia > Carnivora > Mustelidae > Enhydra > Enhydra lutris. The sequence continues at coordinate 4,125,512 of NW_019154098.1, forward strand.
GAAATGGACAGATCATCCAAGCAAAAGATCAACAAGGAAATCAAGGCCTTAAATGACACACTGGACCAGATGGATATCACAGATATATTCAGAACATTTCATCCCAAAGCAACAGAATACACATTCTTCTCTAGTGCACATGGAACATTCTCCAGAATAGATCACATCCTCCGTCCTAAATCAGGTCCCAACCGGTATCAAAAGATTGGGATCATTCCCTGCATATTTTCAGACCACAATGCTCTGAAGCTAGAACTCAATCACAAGAGGAAATTTGGAAAGAACCCAAATACATGGAGACTAAACAGCATCCTTCTAAAGAATGAATGGGTCAACCAGGAAATTAAAGAAGAATTGAAAAAATTCATGGAAACAAATGATAATGAAAACACAACGGTTCAAAATCTGTGGGACACAACAAAGGCAGTCCTGAGAGGAAAATATATAGCAGTACAATCCTTTCTCAAGAAACAAGAAAGGTCTCAGGTACACAACCTAACCCTACACCTAAACGAGCTGGAGAAAGAACAAGAAAGAAAGCCTAAACCCAGCAGGAGAAGAGAAATCATAAAAATCAGAGCAGAAATCAATGAAATAGAAAGCAAAACCACAATGGAACAAATCAACGAAACTAGGAGCTGGTTCTTTGAAAGAATTAATAAGATTGACAAACCCCTGGCCAGACTTATCAAAAAGAAAAGAGAAAGGACCCAAATAAATAAAATCATGAATGAAAGAGGAGAGATCACAACGAACACCAAAGAAATACAGACAATTATAAGAACATACTATGAGCAACTCTACGCCAACAAATTTGACAATCTGGAAGAAATGGATGCATTCCTAGAGACATATAAACTACCACAACTGAACCAGGAAGAAATAGAAAGCCTGAACAGACCCATAACCAGTAAGAAGATTGAAACAGTCATCAAAAATCTCCAAACAAACAAAAGCCCAGGGCCAGATGGCTTCCCAGGGGAATTCTACCAAACATTTAAAGAAGAACTAATCCCTATTCTCCTGAAACTGTTCCAAAAAATAGAAATGGAAGGAAAACTTCAAAACTCATTTTATGAGACCAGCATCGCCTTGATCCCAAAACCAGACAAGGATCCCATCAAAAAAGAGAACTACACACCAATATCCTTGATGAACACAGATGCAAAAATTCTTGCCAAAATACTAGCCAGTAGGATTCAACAGTACATTAAAAGGATTATTCACCACGACCAAGTGGGATTTATTCCAGGGCTGCAAGTTTGGTTCAACATCCGCAAATCAATCAATGTGATACAACACATTAATAAAAGAAAGAACAAGAACCATATGGTACTCTCCATAGATGCTGAAAAAGCATTTGACAAAGTACAGCATCCCTTCCTGATCAAAATTCTTCAAAGTGTAGGGATAGAGGGCACATACCTCAATATTATCAAAGCCATCTATGAAAAACCCACCGCAAATATCATTCTCAATGGAGAAAAACTGAAAGCTTTTCCACTAAGGTCAGGAACACGGCAGGGATGTCCATTATCACCACTGCTATTCAACATAGTACTAGAAGTCCTAGCCTCAGCAATCAGACAACAAAAGGAAATTAAAGGCATCCATATTGGCAAAGAAGAAGTCAAACTATCACTCTTCGCAGATGATATGATACTATATGTGGAAAACCCAAAAGACTCCACTCCAAAACTGCTAGAACTTGTACAGGAATTCAGTAAAGTGTCAGGATATAAAATCAATGCACAGAAATCAGTTGCATTTCTCTACACCAACAACAAGACAGAAGAAAGAGAAATTAAGGAGTCAATCCCATTTACAATTGCACCCAAAACTATAAGATACCTAGGAATAAACCTAACCAAAGAGACTAAGAATCTATACTCAGAAAACTATAAAGTACTCATGAAAGAAATTGAGGAAGACACAAAGAAATGAAAAAATGTTCCATGCTCCTGGATTGGAAGAATAAATATAGTGAAAATGTCTATGCTACCTAAAGCAATCTACACATTTAATGCAATTCCTATCAAAGTACCATCCATTTTTTTCAAAGAAATGGAACAAATAATCCTAAAATTTATATGGAATCAGAAAAGACCTCGAATAGCCAAAGGAATAATGAAAAAGAAAGCCAAAGTTGGTGGCATCACAATTCCGGACTTCAAGCTCTATTACAAAGCTGTCATCATCAAGACAGCATGGTACTGGCACAAAAACAGACACATAGATCAATGGAACAGAATAGAGAGCCCAGAAATAGACCCTCAACTCTATGGTCAACTCATCTTCGACAAAGCAGGAAAGAATGTCCAATGGAACAAAGACAGCCTCTTCAATAAATGGTGTTGGGAAAATTGGACAGCCACATGCAGAAAAATGAAATTGGATCATTTCCTTATACCACACATGAAAATAGACTCAAAATGGATGAAGGACCTCAGTGTGAGAAAGGAATCCATCAAAACCCTTGAAGAGAACACAGGCAGCAACCTCTTTGACCTCAGCCGCAGCAACATCTTCCTAGGAACATCGCCAAAGGCAAGGGAAGCAAGGGCAAAAATGAACTATTGGGATTTTATCAAGATCAAAAGCTTTTGCACAGCAAAGGAAACAGTTAACAAAACCAAAAGACAACTGGCAGAATGGGAGAAGATATTTGCAAACGACATATCAGATAAAGGGCTAGTGTCCAAAATCTATAAAGAACTTAGCAAACTCAACACGCAAAGAACAAATAATCCAATCAAGAAATGGGCAGAGGACATGAACAGACATTTCTGCAAAGAAGACATCCAGATGGCCAACAGACACATGAAAAAGTGCTCCACATCACTCGGCATCAGGGAAATACAAATCAAAACCACAATGAGATACCACCTCACACCAGTCAGAATGGCTAAAATTAACAAGTCAGGAAATGACAGATGCTGGCGAGGATGCGGAGAAAGGGGAACCCTCCTACACTGTTGGTGGGAATGCAAGCTGGTGCAACCACTCTGGAAAACAGCATGGAGGTTCCTCAAAATGTTGAAAATAGAACTACCCTATGACCCAGCAATTGCACTGCTGGGTATTTATCCTAAAGATACAAACGTAGTGATTTGAAGGGGCACGTGCACCCGAATGTTTATAGCAGCAATGTCTACAATAGCCAAACTATGGAAAGAACCTAGATGTCCATCAACAGATGAATGGATAAAGAAGATGTGGTATATATACACAATGGAATACTATGCAGCCATCAAAAGAAATGAAGTCTTGCCATTTGCAACGACGTGGATGGAACTAGAGGGTATCATGCCTAGTGAAATAAGTCAATCAGAGAAAGACAACTATCATATGATCTCCCTGATATGAGGGAGAGAAGATGCAACATGGGGGGTTAAGGGGTAGGAGAAGAGTAAATGAAACAAGATGGGATTGCGAGGGAGACAAACCATAAGTGACTCTTAATCTCACAAAACAAACTGAGGGTTGATGGGGGGAGGGGGGTTGGGAGAGGGGGGGTGGGGTTATGGACATTGGGGAAGGTATGTGCTATGGTGAGTGCTGTGAAATGTGTAAACCTGGCGATTCACAGACCTGTACCCCTGGGGATAAAAATATATTATATGTTTAAAAAAAATAATAAAATTTAAATTAAAAAAAAAGGCAAAGTATATTCGATTTGATGAAGCAAAATTAAAAAAAAATGCATCCATGCTGCTTACAAAAGTCACGTGTACAACAAAGGCAGCACATAAAAATAAACCAAAGAAGTTGAAATTAAAATGATGGGAAATAGTATAAAAAATGAATGTATCTATGCTATTATCAAGTAACATGAAAAGGGATGCTTGATGATGATAAAAGGAATAACTTGTTAAGATACAATAATGTATTAGTATGTACATAATAACACAGTCTCCAAATGCATAGAGCACACTAAGAGTCAAGGCTTTAACATGGCCCACATTATCCTCCGTGCTCTGGGTAGCTAGGACCTGTGCAGTTTGTGTCTTCATGCATGTGTGTACTCCATACACATAAATGCTTGAACACATCAGGCAGATGTGTCTGCCCGTCCCTTAGTGTTCCAGGCCTCTGAACTGCCAGGTTGCCAACAACGCTCCAGTTACTTCCTCTGTGGGAAACTTCCTTTACCAAAGAACTCTCTCCTCTAGGTAAAAACTTGTTTAGAAGTTGATTTTTTAAATGGACAGTTATGGACTTGCCCATTTTGGGCAGGAGAGAGAGACCCCAGGTCTCTGGCCCTTTAAGTTGACTGGGAAGTTCCTCCTGGTCAGGATTGTCCAGAGCCAAGCAAAGAACTATTGCTCTAGTTCACATCTCTTACTCCACTCATGGTGAAACCAAGACCCTTAGAGGGAAAGTGAATTTCCCAAGTTTACACGGTGATGTAGATACCAACATGAGGATTGGAACGTCCATTTCTTGTGGCTCAAGGTTCTTTCCTGCCTGCTGTTCTCAACCCAGCCTTTGGAGATTGTGGAATGTAGACATTTATAAATGGAAAAGTCCTTGAGCATCATCTCAGCCAGACCCTCATTCTGGACCCACTAAAGTCCTGAGAAAGGGATCCTCACACCACCCATCACTTAGTTATAATCAATTATTGCCATTGGTTTTGGTCTGAAACTTCACCAGCTTCAAGTCTGAATAACCTTGTTTATATACCGAAGGGCAAAGTGACACTTGCTGTATATTCCTCCTCCCTTTATTGTTTTAAAACATTCCATTATTTTCAACACAAACTAATATATTTTCATTGTAAGAAATCAAGAATGAAGACTTGGAGCAAAAGTTCCCCTTTATAGCTTATCTCCGAAATAATTCTCCAACCCAAAGGCAAATGCTATTAATTTTTTGTATACTTTCCAAACATCACCGTCTATGTTTATGAACACCCTACACATCTTACAAACACCCATGCACACACAAATGGACTTTTCATACATATGCAATGTTGATGTCTGCTGTCAGCTGAATGTGAACCCCAAAATTCATATTTTGAGGTCTTAACCCCCAATATGTTGGGGCGTGACTGACTGCATTTGGAGACAGGACCTTCAAAGAGATGATTAAGATACAGTGTGAACATTAGGGTAGGCCTTGAACCCACGTGGCCCCTATTCTTACAAGAAGAGGAAATTTAGATACAGGTCCACAGCAGAGGGAAGACCATTTGAAGACATGGGGAGAAGACATCCATCCATAAGCCAAGAAGAGCTGCCGCAGAAGGAGCTGGCCCTGCCTACAACTTGATCTTGGACTTGTAGTCTCCAGACCATGAGACAATAACTTCTGTTGTGTGAGCTGCCTATCCTATGGCAGCCTGAGCTGACTAAGACACTGGATTTGAGTTATCCTGGCTTTTTCTTTTTAAAAAAATATTTTATTTCTTTATTTGACAGAGGGAGAGAAAGCACAAGTAGGCAGAGCGAGAGGGAGAAGAGGCTCTCCATTGAGCAGGGAACCCAATGCGGAGCTCCATCCCAGAATCCTGGGATTATGACCTGAGCCAAAGGCAGCCGTTTAACCAACCAAGCCACCCAGGTGCCCTTATGTTGGCTTTTCCAACACAAGACAAGTTACTAAGCTTGAGTTTCCCCATCTGTAAAATGGAGCGTTGATACCTACTTCTTGAGTTTTTGTGAAGAGTCTTAAACCAGACATTGCCGAGTTCCTTGCGTGTTGGGAGTATACGGTCTAGCTGTGAACTCTTTCTCCGCCCCACCCCGTGCAAAACTTATCCCTCCCATCAGACATTAAGTCCCCTGAACACAAAGAATGTGTATGAAGATGCTTTTACATCCTTTAGCAGGGACATCAAACACTAACCTGCGTTTCCAGATTTTTCCTTCTAGTACCTAACTGCACACCATGGCACTGTTATTTATACTCCCCCTTAACATGCTGGTTCCTGAAAAATCATTACAAGAACTCTCTTTCTATGTAACCCCCAGCTTTCTTGCCCTTTCTTGTTCTGCAGTACTCTCTTGTAAAAGACCCAAACCTGTAAAAGAGTTCTTCCCTACTCTGTCCCTGCATAAGGTGGCTAAATACAGCAGGAGGAACCCAGAACACCATGGTCTTACTTAAATTTGTGACTGAGTCTCTATGGTGTGGTCCTTTGTGCAATACCATGATGGTCCCCCCCTTCCCTGGTCCTGTCTCCCCAACTTGGGACAATGGCGTGCCGTGCTTCTCTCTTCAGACCTCCAACACTCCCTCTACCCCACCTTCACTCTCAGGTGATGGCCTTGCTTCTTGTTCAAAAAATAGAAGTGATAAGAAAAGAAACTCCACACGTTTCTGCTCCCACACGTCCCCACCTGTCAGCGTCTGTACCTGCACTTCCTGCCTTCTCTCCCAGTACTGTAGATAAACTCCTTAAGAAACATTTGGGAGCCAGCCCCCTTCCCCCTGCACAGGGAGGTACCTGCTCTCTCCTACTTAAGGACATGGCAGCAGTAACTTTCCGCTCCTTTTTGCAGTGTCAATTTCTCCCTGTACCAAGTCATTTTCATGCACACGGAAGCATGCAGTGACTTCTCCCATCTTAAAAACCTAGCACTGGTTTCACTTTTCCTTCCCTGCTCTGCTCCATTTTCTGTGCCTGTTTACAGCAGAACTCCCTAAAATAGTTGTGTACTCTTGCTTTTCCAAGTTCTTCCCCTTTTCTTCTCTCTTACACTCCTACCACCCCGTTGTCACCACCTGCTAAAGACATCGCTTTTGAGAACATCAGCACTTGTTTGGACTGTGAGATCTTGTGGCCATGTTTGCAGTCCGGAGCTTAGTGAAATGATGGGAAACACTTGATGCAGGTGACATCACTTTATTCCAGGACAACACATACATTAGTCAGGGTCTTGGCAGATGCCGATGAGATGCTCATCAGGGATTTTTAAAGAAACATTTTAATGAATGGACTTTTTGGAGACGTGTGATGGGGTAAAGTGTTATAGATTCATCTGGGATGAATAACCATTCCAGGAAGCTGTCAGCACTCCTACACCCCACAGGGCAGAGGATGGAAATGTTGTTACCAGGACCTGGTTGAGAGTTGGGGCCAAGGGGGGGTAGACACAAAGCTCACTCATAGAGGCATGCAGTACCCCCCAGAACTGCTTTGAGGAAGGATGGCATGGGAGGAATGAGTACCTCTACCTCTCTTCCAGCACCCTCTGATGTCCTGACAGTGACTCCCACTGGCTAAATCCAAAGGGAAGCCAGAGGGCTAGGAAGCCCATGAGATGCATCAAGTAGATAACAGCCTTCCAGGGCACATAACAGCTGGAGAAGATAAAGAATGGCAAAGGCTGGTGGTAGCAATCAGAGAACTAGGCAACACACTAAATGTTCTCGCTTCTTTTGTCACTGACCGCCCCTTCTCCATCTTCTTTGCTGGCTCTCCCCCACCCAAGAGTTGGACTTCCCCATGATTCAGTGCTCAGACTTCTTCTCTTCCCTCTCCATGTTTCCTCCATGACCTTTTCCAGTTTGACAGCCTCTAATAACATCTACCTTTTAACAGCCCTACACTTACATCCCAAATGGATCTTCCCGCAGAAACCCACCCTGGTATATTCAACCACCTGCCTGACATCTGTCCTTGAGCATTTACTAGGAACCTCCCATTTAACATATCCAAAATTAAACTCCTGATCAGCACCCCAAATTCTCTTCCTACAACAGTCTTCCCCATCTCAGTTAATGGCAACATGATCTTTCTAGTGGCTAGGTCAACAGTCTTGACACCATTCAGGGGGAAGTTTTTAATCTCACACCAAAAATATCCAATGTGTCAGCACCTTGACTGCTAAGACCGTTGGCCAAGCACCATTACCAGTTTCATGGGTTACTGCAGTAGCCTCTGTGGGGGCTGCTCTGGTTGTGTAGCCAAGAACTCTGACCCCTTGGAACTGAGCCTACATGTCCAGCTGCTGGAAGAGTTGGTGGCTAAAGGCTCTCAGGGATCCCTCTCTGGGAAGTGTCCTCCATGAGTGAGAACTGCTCACTCCCAGTCACATCTTCACTGTGGAGTCAGCATGCATCCCATGATCAGCCACTGTTGGGCAGGAAGCTGTAGCCACCTCATCCTGTGGTTGGACGACACTAAAGGGCCATCCCCGCTTCACAGTGCCACGGATCAGATGAGCTTTGTTTGCTCCTGCCCCTCTGTTCAAATGCTCCTTCTGCCAAAACCTACTTTCTTCCCTCCCTGTGCATCCTTCCCCTCAAACATAATCCTTGGTATACTTTCTTCACGCAAGTTTCCATCTTAAAGTCCAGTAGGGAAACATATCTAAGGCAGCCTCCTCTGTGACTTCCTGCTATCATTCTTGCCTGCCTATAGTGTATCCCTAAACACTGTAGCAAGAGTGCCCTTTTAGGGCACCTGGGTGGCTCAGTGGGTTAAGCCTCTGCCTTCAACTCAGGTCATGATCTCAGGGTCCTGGGATTGAGTCCCGCATTGGGCTCTCTGCTCAGGGGAGAGCCTGCTCCCCGCCTCTCTCTGCCTACTTGTGATTCCTCTCTCTGTCTGTCAAATAAATAAATAAAATCTTAAAAAAAAAAAGAGTGCCCTTTTAGAGCTCAGGTAGACACTATGGAAGAAAGTAGGGCAGTTCCTCAAAACAAAACAAAACAAAACCCAAAAAACAAAAATCATAATCATATACAGCAATTCCACTTCTGGATCCACACCCAAAAGAATTGAAAGCAGCGTCTTTTTTTTTTTTTTTTTTTTAAAGAACGGCGAGAGGAGCAGGCAAGACAAGGAGGAGAAGGGAGAGAGAATCTTAAGCAGGCTCTATGCCCGGAGCTGAGCCTGATGCAGGGCTTGATTCCACAACTCTGAGATCATGACCTGAGCTTAAATCAAAAGTCAGACACTCGGCTGACCCAAGCACCTTGAAAGCAGAGTCTTGAAGAGACACTTACATACCCGTGTCCACAGCAGCATTATTCACGACAGCTGAAAGGTAGTACCAACCTAAGTGTCCATTTATAGATGAATAAACAAAATGTGGTTTATCCATACAATGGAAAATATCTCAGCCTTAAAAAGGGATAATATTCTGACGCATACTACAATAAGGACAAAACTTGAGGACATTATGCTCGTAGAATAAGCCAGTTGGGGAAAACGCAAAGACTGAACGATTCCATGAGAGCGAGGCACCTGGCGTAGTCAAACTGGTAGAGGCAGAAAGTGGGATGGGGGTTGCCAGGGGCTGGAGGAGGGGAACATGGGGAGTTGTTTCACAGTCACAGAGTTTTAGTTCTGCGAGATGAAATGCCTTCTGGAGATGGGTTGCAGAACCGCATGAACGTACTTCACCACGTCACCAAACTGCACACTGACAAATGGTTACCAAGGCAAAGTTTATGCTATGTGTATTTTACCACAGTTAAAAAAACATGAAAACACCATAGAAATAACTAAGTTGGATTATGTCATCCCTGCTCAAAACGTTTTACCGATTCCTCCTTTCACTCAGAGCATGACCGAAGTCCTTACAGCCAAGACTCTTGGTGATCTGGCTCCATTCACCTGGACACTGGTGTCCTTCTCGGCCTCGTGGGCCTCCATGAAGGTCGTCCAACATGGCTGGCCTGCTGCTGCTGCTTCTGCGCACTGCTGTTCCCTTCCCTCTGCGTTGCTCCCCTCCTCACCCGCTTCAAACCCATGCTCAAGTTCACCTTTTCCTCTGTGTGGGTTTTCCTTCTCTATTTGATTACAGCTGGGCCTTCCCCGGCACTCCCTGACGCCATCTCCTACTTTGCTCACCTCCTTAAACCTGAGGATTTTCTCATATGTGTTAACACTTACTCACTGTGAGTATTAGAGATCAGCTCTGCCCCTCTAGAACGTCCTCTGGGAAGACAGCCATGTTGGCCACCTTTTCCATGGCTATATCACCAGTGCTGCAAAAGTAGGCAGCACGTAGTAGGGAGTCAACAAATACGTGTAGAATGAGTGGGATAGGACTGGCCAACGTATTTTGTTAACGAAATACAATTTGTTTGGCCTTCCTCCATATTTCAGATAGTTAAGGAGGAATATTTAAAAACACGATAGTGTTTGGAATATGTTTTTCTTTCATGGATTCAGTTTCAGGAAGGGTTGAATAAACGAGTAGTTGATGTTCAAGAGGGAATGATCCCGGGGATGGAAACTTCTGTGCCCAGGGTGAAGACGCTCTTTGATAATGCTTCATGGGATTGAAAGAACACAGCTCGCGATGTTTTTGTCCCACTGTTGGATGCATTTAGGCTAAGTTCCTGGAAAGGGAGATGTCCTAGTTAGAAACGCATGAGTGATGTATCTAGCAACATGGCAAGGTTTCCAAAATGAGTGATCCAAGTAGGTCCCCATGAGGTAGAGAGAAGGGAATTGGTGGCAGGGATGGAGAGCTTCCCCACTCACCTCTGGGCCTTTGCAGTACCATAAATCTACTCTTACCCATGTATTTGGCAAATATGAGCACACAGTGGACGACTGCTAATTAGGAACCATTCTAGTCACGCCTTTAAGACTGGAATTCAGTAAAAGGACCCACTGAAGATAGCCCCATGGTTTCAGCTCATTATATATGTTCTAAGCTGCAGGGCTGAGGGAGCAAGGAGGATGAATTATTTATTTTAACTTCAAATTATTGGACCATTTATTAAAATAACTGTAAAGTCATGATCCATTATGCATTCCGGTTTATTGCAAGCAAAGGTGTTAATTGCTTTTCCTGGATTCAGGGAATTTCTCCTCTGTTGGCTCCAGCGTTCACCTCACGGTTCTGCAGTGAAACATCTGCACTGAGGCTTCCGCCGGCAGACCCATGCAAACAAGACCGCTATTTGCTAAAGTGGGCTACCTTCGGAGTGCGAAGCTCTTCAAGTGTGTTGAGTGATAAAATATTACAGTTTCATATTTTGCCCCAAATTTGCCCCTTTATAATTTTTCCTCAAACTCAGATAAAGGAGAAATTTATCTTTTCTTTTTTTCTCGTTTTTACTCATGAGGACATCCAATTTAATTTATCAGTGTCCCAGACCATTCTGTTGTAGTCAATAAGGATAAACACGGGGAGTGAACATAATGAACAAGTCCATCACACCCCAAAGCTTCCTTGCGTGTCCCCGAGTGAGCTCTCCTTACATTCCTCCTCATTCTCTCAGGTTCCCAGGCAACCACCAAACTGCTCGGTCATTAGAGAGTAGCGCGTTTCGAAAATGGACTCACACAGCATGTGTTTCTTTCCTTGGGCTTTCTTCATTCAGTAGAACTACTCTGAGATTCCTGCACATTGTCCGATGTCACGACAGCCTATTTCTCTTTGTTCTAAGTGGTATTACACTGTATGGACATACCGAAGTGAGTCTACCTGTTCGTCTGTGGGTGGACATTTAGACTGCTTCTCAGTGTTCGTCTACTACAAACAAGGTGGTTAGGGCATTTGTGTACGAGTCTTGGTGTGGATGTAAGCCTCCATTTACTTGGGGCAGTGACCTGTGAGTACAATGGCTGGATCCTAAGGCAGGCGAATGTGGATCTTTTAAAGAAACCTCCAGACTGTCTTCTACAATGATCACACCATTTACGTTCCCACCTCCTGCTTCACTGCCCAGTGGAGGTACACGTGTACCTCAGCCTCTCTGATGACACTCAGGATGGGGTCTCAGACTTCTTGCAGGGTGGCGTTGGGAGCTCTGGCTCCTCTCACGGTCTCCGCTGACCACAGAAGAGAAGCCTGTGCCTTGTTCCAGGTGGGAATGCCGTGCCTCCCTACTTGGCCTTCTCTGAGCCACCACAAGGAGGGCAGATCATCAGAGCCTCCGAAGGACAGAAGAGATCCAGCCCTACAAGTTGGTGTGGGTGGGGCCCCAGTATTTTTTCCTGTGGCATTTGCACTGAGCCAAGTGGTTGTTGTTTAGAGGTTTTTGGCTGGGCTGCCTCTCTGCTGGCCCTTCAGCTAGAGAGAAAAGGCTTTCACTGGGACCATTTTGGGCTATAGCCATTGGTGTGTTTGACTTGCTTTTTTTTTTTGGCTCCAAGTCTGGGAAAACTGAGGCAAAAAGAAAACCCAGGGGACTTACCACCCCTTGAATTCTTGGTTTCTGAGTTTTCCGGATGTTCTGTTTTCTTGCCTCTACTACTTAGAATCTTGCTAACATATAAGGTCCAAGATCTTCAGGTGTCCTAGGCGGAGGGATAGGGTAAAGCACATGTTGTCTTCCTGAAAGTGTAAGACCCCGGAGTGCTATTTCATACCCTCATGGTTTTAAGTTATAAGTTTTGATGTTTTCTTTTTTTTTTTTAATTCTTTTAAAGATTTTATTTATTTATTTGACAGACAGAGATCACAAGTAGGCAGAGAAGCAGGCAGAGAGAGAGAGGATGAAGCAGGCTCCCTGCTGAGCAGAGAGCCCGATGTGGGGCTCAATCCCAGAACCCTGGGATCATGACCTGAGCCGAAGGCAGAGGCTTTAACCCACTGAGCCACCCAGGCGCCCCAAGTTTCGATGTTTTCTTACCAGTATATAGAAATGCAATAGTTAAATACTGATCACGTATCCTATAACCTCAGTACACATATATTAATTCTCAGGTTGAAAAAGCACTCCTGGGGCACCTGGGTGGCTCAGTCCTGCTGGGTGTCTGCCTTTGGCTTGGGTCATGATCCCACTGGGATCGGCCCGCATCAGGCTCCCTGCGAGGCAGGAAGCCTGCTTCTCTGAGCTCTCCCACTCCCCCTGCTCGTGTTCCCTCTCTCGCTGTGTCTCTCTCTGTCAAATACATAAATAAAAAATCTTGAAAAAAAGAAAAAGAAAGAAAAAGCACTCCTATATTTCTGGTTCATTGAATGTTTTTATCATGAAAGAGTGCTGGGTTTTGTGTGATGCTTTTCTTGCATCTGTTGAGGTGATCACACGGTTTTTGTCCTTTGTTCTATTAATATGGTATTTTGTATGTTGAATCTTGTATTTGGGGGATAAATCCTATTTGGTCACGCTATGTAATCATTTTTATGTGTTGCTGGACTCAGTTTGACAGATTGCTAGGATTTTGCAATTATAGTCATAAAAGATATTGTCTATTGTTTTCTCATCATGTCGTTTGATTTTTGTATTCAGACAAAACTGGCTTCATAGAAGGACATGGGGAGTGTTCTTTCTTCTATTTTTTGATAGGAGTTTAGGAAGAGCTGGTTTTCCCTCTGAACTGATTGGTAGCATTCACCAACTTCTCTCAGTTGGGAGTTTCTGATGCCTGATTCATTCTCTTGTTATGGGCCTATTCTGATTTCTGTCTGCTGGAGTCAGTTGTAGAAACATGTCCATTGAGAACTTAGAACGTCTTTTTGGAAATTTGTCCTTCTCATGTGGGATGTTACACATGTTAGCAGAAACTTTTCATAGTATTTCCTGATCACCCTTATTTCTCTCAAGCCCACAGCGACGCCCCTTCTTCTCTCCTGATTCCAGTTATTTGAGTCTCCCGGATTTTCCAGGATCTACATGAAAGCCGGTCAATGTTGTTGATCTTTTCAAAGAGCCAGCCCTTGGTTTTTCTGTCATTTTTGTATTCCCCATTTCATTTATTTCTGCTCTAATCTTGTCTCCTCCCTTCTTCTTGGTTCTTCTTCTTGGCTTAGTCTTCTCTTTCTTTACGTTGTTAGGTGGGAAGTTAGCTTATGCTTGAGATCTCTCCTTGTAAAGACAACAGTGACAGGAATAAATTCCCCCCTAAGCACTCTTCAGTATAAGCTTTGGTACGTTGTTGTTTTTCTTTTCATTTGTCTCCATGTATTTCCTAATTTCCCTCAGGATCTTTCAGGACACATTGGTTACTTGGGCTTATATCGTTTAATTTCCACATGTTTGTGAAATTTCCCAAATTTCCTTCCATAACTGATTTCTAACTACATACTCTTATGGCCAGAACACCTACTTTGCACGATTTCACTTCTTCTAAATTTATTCAGATTTGCTTTATGGTCTGAATAGGGCCTGTCTTGGACAGCGGGCCCTGGAGAGGATGGTGCTCTCTGCTGAGGGTGGAGGGAATGCTCGACAGATGCCAGTAGGTCTGGCTCTGGTTTATTGCCTCAAGCCTTCTCTTCCCTCATTGATCTTCTGTCTAGCTGTTCTGTACATCACTGGAAGTCTGCTATTAAAATATTCAACGCTTCTTGTCGGATTGCCAAGTTCTACCTTATATTTCGTCCATTTTTCCTGCCCCCCCCTTTTTTTTTGGTTTGTATTGGTCCTTGTCTGACTCTCCAGTCTTAATGAGATTTTTCTAGAGATGAGGCTCATAACGATCCATTTTTAACATGTTCACTGAAGTTTGAGAACGTAGTTCAAGTGAAAAACCTTATTTCAGATGTTGACTGGAATGCAGAGAAGGGAGGTGACTCCCCATGATGACCGTTAATCCTGGGTTAGTGGTGACCGGCATCAGCGGTGGAGTCAGTCAGGCGAGGGCTCTGCTCTTACCTTGAGAGGATGACAAACCCCTCGCCACAGCGGCAGAAACATAGAAGAATCATAATGGAGACACAACAAAACCACAAGAAAATAATAAAACCCAAAATGACAACACGAACATGATGCAGAACGTTATTTGGCAGAAGCGAAGTGTCTGATTGTAGCATGGAGGACCGTGGCCGCTGCTGGACCAGGTCTGGTGGCTGGCGTGTCCTTACTTCTCATTGCTATACCGACACTTAACTTCCCCTCACATCTCATTCCGAACGACTGAAAAACTTGATATGATACAGCTCGCTATACTATCATTTCCTTTAACTTGTCCAGACACAAACACATCATTTACGTGTCAATCTATTTTATTCTTCTCTCGTTAGCCTGAGACAATTCAGGCAGTATTACAGTATTACTAGCCTCCTGGTGCCAATAAGGTCATAAACAAAAATGATTATGCCTTGATGATAGGTTCTAGTAGAATAGATATTTCAAATGTAAGCCTGCATTCCCATAGTGTTTAAAGATTTTATTTATTTATTTGGCAGACACAGGTCTCAAGTAGGCAGAGAGGCAGGCAGAGAGAGAGGGGGAAGCAGGCTCCCCACGGAGCAGAGAGCCCGATGAGGGGCTTGATCCCAGGACCCTGATATTGTGACCTGAGCCAAAGGCAGAGGCTTAACCCACTGAGCCATCCAGACGCCCCTCTCCCATAGTATTTAATAAGAAGAACCTAATCTTAAATATATTCACGTGATCCCTTCTGAAATCAAAATAGAAGAACGTAGCTGAGCCAAGAGGTCTTAAGAACAAATGGATAAATGAAAGTATAGTTGATTTACTAATTGTTTTTCCCTCTGGAAAGTCCACATTATAAAATAAGTTTGTTTCACATGTATAAAGGCCAGAATGGCTTTTTTTGGCGTGTGTACATTTTCTTTCCTTATTTTTTAAAATTTAAATTCTATTAGCCAACGTATCATACATCATTAGTTTTTGATACAGTGTTCATTGATTCATTAGTTGCAGAATGGTTTTGATGAACATCTGCTATGTACACATCATCCCCCAAATGTAGTGGATTAACATGACGTCTTCTGTTGACTTTATGAGTCCATTGGTCAGTAACTCCCACGGCTCAGGTGGGTGGTTCTGCTTATCTATCCAGGCTTAGCTGACCTTGGCTAGAGCTTGTGAATCTGTTTGGCACCCAGAAACTCAGCTAAGGCCTCAGAGTTCTCCTCCACATAGAATCGCATCCTCTAGCCAAGGAAACCAGGCCCATTGCTGTGGAAACTGTGCCTAAACTTGGGAGGAAACTTGCATCTCCTCTGGGGGCCCAGGCTCCAGATGACATGACTTCACATCATTGGACTGACCAAAGCAAGCCAGAAGGTGGGGACACAGCCTTCAGCCTTGATGGGAGCGCTGTGAAGAAGTGTGACATTTTTTCTCCCCGGTCTAGCACAGAGGTCTGCATGAGATGTCTGAACGGTTCTAATTCCAGGATGATTTATACATGCACGTTTTGAATTCTAGATTCTGGACAATGATCGTACAGATCAGAGTTGACAAACAACGGCCACGGGTCACTAAGCACACTGCCTGTTTTTGTAAAGTATGGGCGTATCAGAACACAGACCCTCATCTTCTCTCGTCCATTGCGGCTTTCATGCTAAAACAGCAGAGGTAGCTCGTCGAGCCCGTGATGGGATGGCCCATCCAGTCTAAATATTTGTTATCACCCTTGATGGAAATAAAAGGCTGAGCCATGTTCAAAACCATCCTACAATATTAGGGCCTCATGCACAAAACCATCCTACAATATTAGGTCCTCATGCACAAAACCATCCTACATTATTAGGGCCTCACGCACAAAACCATCCTACATTATTAGGGCCTCACGCACAAAACCATCCTACATTATTAGGGCCTCACGCACACTTGTGCTCATGACGCATTGGCACCGAGCAGCTGTCAGATGGCATCCCGCACTATTTAAACTATTTCTGATTTATTCTAGTTTCTACGTGGAAGGGCAAGTCCTGCCCAGTATTCCTTCTCAAAATGATCCTGGCTAGTATCCCGTGTTTACCTACTTCCAGATTTGTGAGATGCCCCGATATCACACTAAGATTTAGCTTGGAGTTGCACAAAGCTAAGTCGGTTGGAAAAGAACGGATCGCTGTACGACACTGAGTGTGCCTACCTGGGAAGAAGTACACTTCTCCCCTCAAGTGTGCTGTAGGCCCATCGAGAAACCCTTGTCAGATTTTAGTGTGTGGGGATGTTTCTTTTAGTTTTCACGACTTTGTTTGTTTTCAGAGAAGTTGTGTTAATTTATTTTAAGCTTGTTGAGGTAGTTTATCCTTTTTATTGCTCTTATGAGAGAAAAATGTTTTAATGTACTTAATAGTGAATGTTCAGGCTCATTAGAAGAAACCATTAAGAAGCCCTTAATGGGGTAATTTAATTAAAGCCAGTTCTCTGAGGCTCTTCGATGCAGCCCTGTGTAGTTGTCTTTGCATATCTGCATGCCTTTGAAAGTCGAAAGCTATATACCTCTTAAAAGTATTTACAAACACACATTTTCCACGGGTCTTGGCATCAAACAGCCGCGATGAATGCCATCTCCCAAAACAGCTGCACATATCTCAGGCAGCCCTCTCCTTCCTGCCCGGTGCTGACAGCCGTTCTCGGTGTATCCTGAAGGCCAGGGCTGCACCTTCTGGTCTTTTTTCCTGCAGCCTCTCAAAATCCTTCAGTGACTTTTACAGAAACCCTGTGGTCACTGGTCCCTGTTTGGGCTCCAGCTTGGCTGGGGAAGCAGCACCTTCCCTTCCTCTCCTTGGCGGGGATCTCGATGTGGCCTTGACAATGATTTAGGATGACTGGAACCTTGGGGTGGAGGGGATGACTGCCAGGGAATGGGAGAGACGGGGAGGGTACCACATGTCCCTCCCCGCTGCTCTGGCAGGCCAGCCAGAGCCAGCGTCCCCAGGAGCTCTAGCTCCCCGTCGTAAGCTTTCCCGTCCACACGGCGTGCTGGGGCGTACAATAGGGACGGAGCTTCCCACTGGACTCTTCCTTCCTCGCAGCTTTGCTTTGAGACAAGATGCCGTCTCTGGGTTCCTCTTAGGTGTGCTCATTTCCATTTAGCAGATGGTGGTTTCCACTTCGCTGCTTTGTACATTGGCAGCCCGAGTCCATGCTTGGGCCACTCCCCGTGTGTCTTTGGCTCAGGAAGAAGGCAAACTGTTGGAGGATAATTTCCTGTGCCTATGAATTGGTGAAGATGCCAAATTATAGCCTCTCCAAATCATGCTTGTCCATTTTTAAAGGATGGTTTTACTAATTGGACCAGGCAACTCTGTTAACCTAATTTTAGTATAATAAGGAAGGAAATTAGAATTATTTTCATATAAAGATGGTTTCATGATATTGTAGTTGTTCTTTTTTTTTTTTTTAAAGATCTTATTCATTGATTTGAGAGAGAGAGAGAGAGTAAGAGTGAGCACGAGTGGGGTGAGGGGCAGAGGGAGAAGCAGACTCCCCACAGAGCAGGGATCCGGATGCAGGATTCCATCCTGAGTCTCCGGGATCATGACCTAAGCTGAAGGCAGATGCCCAACCAACTGAGCCACCCAGGTGCCCCTATTTACTCTGTCTTGAGAAAGTGCACTATGGACATGCCTGTCCTCTAACAGAACTTGAAGGACATTCTGGGGATGCGAAGAATGACTTTTCCCATGCTGCTCCAATGACAAGACTGTAAAGAACTGAATGAGTATTCTAAAATAACACTTGTTTTCCACATGAAGAAGACTTATTTTTCCAAACTCAGATGTTCAGAAATGGAAATGGCTCATTTGAAAGGTAGTGAGCTCACTGGCAGTGGAGGTATTTAAGCAGGGAATAAGAGGCTTGCTGAGAGAATAATTTGCTTGGGATTCCCTGTTATTATCTCCTAGTGTTGAGCATGGAATTTTGCATTTAAGACACAGTGCAGAAGGGCAGAACTAACACAGGAGCTGTGCAATCAGACTCACCTGGTTAAAATCTTCCATCATTATGTTGGGGCCAGTCACTTAATCTCACCAAGGCTTGGGCTCCCCTTCTGTAAAATAGAGATCCTCCAGATGTTGCTTCTCCACGTCTGTTTGTTCGTGCCGCCAGAACAAAATACCAAAGAGTGGGTTGCGTAAACAATAGAAATTAATTTTCTCATAATTCTGGAAGCTAGGAGTCTAAGACCAAGGTATCAGCAGAGCTGACTTCCTGCGAGACCTCTCTCCTTGAGTTAGAGATGCTGACTTCTCCCTGTGTCCTCAACATGGCCTTTCCTCGCTGTGTCCTGATGTCCTCCTCTTAGGACACGAGTTAGATTGGGTCAGGGCCCACCCCACTCCCCTCACCTCTTTCCAAATACAGTCACCTTTGGAGGGCCTGGGGGTTAGGGCTTCAACACATGGATTTTAGGGGGACACGATTCAGCCATGGCATATGCTATTGTCAGGTTATTTTCTGTCCCCATGCACAGTCCTGGTGTGCGTCCCATTACTGACTGGGATACGGAACTAAGTGCGCATCCTGTTAAACTCAAATAATCCCCTGCCAAAAAGGTGAAGATTTCATAGGATAGAAGAGGGCTTTCAGGTTACACCCCCTCCCCCGCAGCACACAACTTAAGATCATGAGCCCCCTTTTCTCCTTGTAAACCAGGGGAACACAAGCTAGCCATTCCCTTGTCGAGACAAGTGTCCTCTCCCTACTTCAATGCCTCCCTGCACGAACTCCCACCTTTGAACGCGGGAGGGTGTGAAGACCAGTCTCTCTTGGATGGCAGACGTTACCTTAGAAGTTTTAGCCACTGCTCGCAGCTTGTGGTCGGGGCAGCATGGAAGGAGCGTCTCCTTCTGGTACCTGTGCCTCTTCTGGGACTGTTGAGCTGCGTGTGCTTGTCCCCTGTTCTCCCCCACCTGCCGCCGCAGGAACAGCGAGCTTCCACACCCTTCTTTCTCTGCAGATCCCATTACCGAAGGCACCCCTTCCATTAGGCAGAGAGGAGCATGTCTCCCATACTCACCGTGCACACCCATGTGTGCTCTGCAAACAAAGGGGCCGTGTCTCAGCAGCGCGCCCCCTTCTTAGAAGGCAATTTCCAGGGATCTTTGGAGACTCCTTGGCTGTCCTCCCCTCCCCTCCCAGGAGGCTTGGATTTCTTCTGATTACACACAGTGCTGCACGCTCTTACCGCCAGGAATTCTGCTGAATGAACTTCCCCATCTCGATTCAGCAGGCTCATAACTGCATGTCTCAGGTGGGCAGAGGGAGGTGCCGGCGCCTGAACCGTGCTCCTACAGGGCTTTTTGCTTTTTGTTTTTTGTTTTTTTTGAATGAATGTGTGAATAGATGAACACCATAAAAGAAATCCAGGGATTCAAAAGGGTATTGTGCTCTGTGAGCTGGCTCTGAAATTCCTTTGATGTTCTTTTCACAAAGGGCTGTAGAATTCAGAACTGCTAATTCCCACTTGCTTTCTTCCCATTTCTCCGAGTCCTAAATAGCGAGCCTTTACCGAATGCTCACTCTGGGCCAGACGCTGGTCCAAGTGCTTTGGTTCTGTTGGCTCATGTAATGCTCCCAGATACCCTGTGAGGAGACACTCTTCCTATTGTCCCTTTTATTGGGGGGAAACTGAGGCAAAGAGCAGTTATTCACCCATCCCGGGTCACGCAGCTAGTTAGTTAGAGGCACAGCTGGTTCACATTCAGGCCTTCTAGGTCTAGAGCCTGCAGGTGAAGCCCCACCCCCTTCTTCCAACAATAGTGCGTCCTGACCTCACCCAGAGGCCCTGATCAGGGTGTCTTGAGTCCAAACTGAGCCACGAGCTGATCAAGCAGCAGCTGAGAGGAAGCAAGGCTGTGGGGGAACTGATTGTAGGTGGAGCCAGTTGGCAGTGACGTCTACAGACGTGGGGAGCCCAAAAGCACCTCTTGGTTCCTTAATCCAACCTCCCGCTGGCTGCTTGGCCCTCTTTGCTCAGCACGTCTCTGTAGACCGTGCCCGACTCAAACATCCTGCCCTCCTTCCAGCTGACCACAGGACACGATGTACAGCTCCAAGCCTCAGCTCCCTCATCTCATCATTAATACGGGCAGATTAATGCCTGGCTAAGAGTCATGGTGAGATCGCGGAGTAAAGCTATTAGCACAACGTCCAGAATACAGTATGTGCGTGATAACTGTTCGCTGTGGTTAACATCAGTATCTGCAACGTGTGGCCAGCACTTCTCAGTCAACATAAAACATCTACACATCCCAGTCTCGTAGGAGGGAGAAAATAAATAGGTCTGTTATTCTCCTGGTCAAGGTAAGTTATCTGAGTCTTAGGTAGGAAAGGGCTCAAGGTGATATCTGCTTAGAGAACACGGATTAAAAACGTAGGTTTGGGGAAGAACACTGCCCCTCCACTCCGAAATCAAATCCATCAACCAATCAAAGAACTCTGCTGTGCGTGAATGTTTTCCCCGTTGCAGGTGGGGAAGCCGAGTCTCAGAAAATGACTCATTTTTTCCCAAGGAAAACTAAGCTTGTAAGTGGTAGAGCTTGTATGTGATTTTAGGTCATCGGTCTCCGTACCCAAGCCCTCTGCTCTGTGTTCCTTCCTTCAGCTGTCTCCTTACTCATTCGTTCACTGGACTCCCTGCCCAGCCATCTTCCAGAGGTTGGAGACACAGCTGGGAAGCGAGCTGAGGGGAGAGCTGGGCAGAGAGAGGCTTAGCCGAATGGAGAAGGCCTGTCATAGTCCGGAGGCACTTTGGGACCAGCAGGAAAAAAAAAATGTGTTTTAGATTTGGGTGAGCAAGGGGAGCTAAGAGGGGTGGGGAGAGCCCAGAGGACCCAGAGCCTTTCAATGAAACAGCAAGGACAGATTTAGCTGCTAAGTTCTTGATATGTTTGTCACACATTTATTTTCAAGGGTCAGAACCCCAAATCCAACAGACTTACATTTTTTTAAGAGAGGAATTTACTCGTCTCCTTTTTGGAAAGCCTCGGGGGGGAAGCTCAGAGAGCCGAGAAAGGAGGACGTCACCTGAGGACTTCACCCTCCCCTGACCCTCCTCTCCGCGCACTTCGGAAGCTCGGCTTCTCTGCACCAGTGGTCTGTGTCCTCCGCTTGCTACTCTGGCGGGAAAGCAGCTCCTCTCTCCTGCACCCAGCGGCGCACCCCCAGGGAGGAATTCTGGGCCACCTGGGTCCTGTGACCTGTCGTCTGGCAAAGCTGGTTCAGGGCTGTGAGGTAAGAAACCCAGATACTCTGCGCCGTGGCCTGTCCACCAGAGGGCCGGTTTGCCAGTCCTGGAAGGGAAGAGCCAGGCCCCCCAGTTCCCTCTCCTGCACGTGAAGCCAGCACCAGAGAGGCTAAGTGTAGAAGGCTGTGAAAGGAGACTATGCAGAATGTGAATGGAAGTCACTCTGCCCCTTTCCCAGAGCTCATTTTCAAGCCTTTAATATGCAGATGTGTCTGATGGAGCTCCCAGAGGGAGTCAGGGCTTCGTGAGGGGTGTGGGAAGGGGTGAGCCCCTCAGACAGGAAATAGGAAGAAAGGCACAGCGTGCTCAGGAAATCAGAAATAACCAGGGAGGGTGTGCAGGCCCAGTACCGGGGGAGGAATTTCGGGGGGGGGGGGGGTGAGTAGATCTGGCCCGTGGGGGTGCCCTCCACCAGCCCATTCTAGGGATGCTGTGTGCTCTGTCTTCTGGCCAGTGAGACCTTGGGCAGGCCTGTGGGTTACAACCTGATTTGATTTGTGGTCTGCAGTGTTATTAAATAATGTTTTCTCTCCCTTGATCAATATCGTTTATGCTGATTTCTTAATTCTCTGTATTCTAGTGGTGCATGATTTTCCTTAAAGTGGAAGGGGAACATTTAAACGTCCAACAGTGGTCAAGAAAAAGCCACACTATGGGACTGGTAGTGCATATCCAATAACAGAGGGAGGCTGCTGGCCCGGGCACATGGGCAGATGTGTTGTAAAGGGCAAAGAACACAATAAGTGCAGGAACAGGAATTTCCCCCCTACTATTCTGGAAAAGAAAAGAAAATTCGGAAATAAGGAATGGTGTGGAAGGGAACGTAGACGTCACGTGGGCTGAGGTTCTGGGCCCCAGACTGGGGCAGGGCCTAACCTGCTCAGCCACCAAGGAGACACGGAGGGCGGGGGGTCCAGGATGGTCTCCAAGGGGCCATGACCTCTGGAAACTGGATATGAATCAGGACACACATGTGCATTTTTCTGGGAAAGAGATGTTTACATCCACCCCACGTTCAAAGGTACCAAGAGAGGCACAGACCTGCAGAAGCGCTCAGAGGGAAGGCTATCAGGGAAGGACGCTGTCCTGTTCCAGGAGGCTGACCCCTTAGAATGCAAGGAGGGTTGATTTTCTTTTCTCTGGAGATCTGGGGACAAGGATTTGATTGTGACAGTCCGTGGCTGCTATGCAGCACCCAATAATCGGATTATATTGGCAGAAGGATACTTCACTGCTAATTGGCACAAGGGAGGGCGCCAGGAGCCAAGGTGTCCAGCTAGAGGAGGGAGGGGAAAATTAGAGAACGCTTGAGTGCTGAGAGGTGCCTTTGGAGGCTATTAAATGGGCCTGAGCTGGAGCCTGTCACATCTGGTTGTTGTGATAATTAGATTAGGAAGCAGAGAGAAGCAGAGAGCAGGGGCCCAATGTAATCTGCGCAGACTCTGCCAGAGGCCCGGGGGTGGATCTGAAAATAGATGGTCTGCAGAGGTGACCTCCCCAGCAGCAGCCCAGAGCCCAGGCTCGCAGGCCCCAGGCCTGGAGGGCATCTGGTACAGCCACGGCCACTTCCAACCGTGTCCTGGAGCCATCTGAGGGTTCGAGCCCCCCCGACTCACGCGTTCCTTCGCAAACCCAGGTTCCCAGTTCCTGGCCCCGCGTACTCCAGGTTGGGAGGCCTGGGCTTGGCTCCGGGGGTCTCCTTTTTGTATAAGGTCCTGGGTGACCTTGATGCATGTTCAGTTCAGTTGTCACTGACCTGGTTCAACCTCTGCGTTGGAGAAGACCCGGAGAGGGGGCGAGGGCGATTGCTCAGATCCACAGCATAAGCACACCGGCACCCACGCCGCGCCGTGCACTCGACATGTGTTCTGTCTTACCTATTCTTCCCGGATGGCCCTGCAACAGTGGCTTTACTCACTGCAGTTGACAGACAAGGGCACCGAGATTTGGGGAGGACCGGAGACTTGCTCAAGGTCGTGTGGCCGGGGAGTGAGGAACAGGAGATGGCACGGCTGCCCCCTAGGACCCCACTGGGCACAGTTGTAAGGGCTCCCTGCCACGGTCCACAGATCCCCCACCTGTGAAATGGCAGGGTAGCCCCTCACTGACTGAGGATGTCCCAGCTGGTCATCCACGATGGCCCTGTGAAGGAGGGCCAGCCGGTATTAAGCACTGCCCCCAGGGTCTAGGCTCTTGGCCCCAACTTCGGCCTCCTCCCATCCCCTCCCCCATGATGCTTGTGGAAAGAAATCGGAAACTCAAACTCTTAACTCCTAGTTCATGACTGTCCCCATGAAATCGCGCAGCTTCCCAGCAACAGCATTTTGACCCAACGCCTGCATGTTTAAAGAGTGGTTTCTCATTTCAGGTCCGTTTTCCCGCCTAAACCAAGATGGGGACGCGTAATGTATTGGTTCACCATCGAGAGCGCTTTTTCTTTCTGGGGCTGATATTCAGGAATTCTAGCTTTGATACTTCACTGTGGCTAGGTGACATTAAAAATTATTAAAAATTATTTTAAATAATTTTAAAATTATTAAATTTAACTCCGCCTCGCAGTACAGCTGAGAAGTTACAATCTCTACCCTTTAAAACACGCTTTTTTGTTCTCATGAAGTTCATGATGTATGATGTCGGGTTCGGGATCAACTCCTGTGGGTGAAACCAGATTTTACAGTGAAAGAGGCGGAGGCATCTGTTACTTCAGCGCTTGGCGGTCAGGGTACCCACAGGAAGAAGATGGCTTGCTTACTTTTTCTAACAGCAGGTTTACCGAGATGTAATTTACATCCCCTAACGGCGGATCTTAGCGTATTCACACAACTGCATAGCCGTCACTACTATTTAACCCGCTGAGCCACCCAGGCGCCCCCCGTCACTACTATTTAAAAAGAAATCCCACACCCATTAACAATCTTTCCCCGTTTCCCCTCCCTCTAGTCCCTGGCAAGCCCTGCATGTATTGATCTGTCTGGACATTTCGTATAAGTTGAATCGTATAACCTGCGGTCTTTTAGGGCTGGCTTCTTCAGGTAGCCTGACGCTTACGAGCTGGTCTACAGCACGGCGTGTACCATCCGTCCCCACTTATGGCCAATATTCTGTGGTACGGCCACGTCCCCTTCTGCTCATTCACTCATCAGGACACACATTTGGACGGTCTCTACTTTCTGAATTTGACGAATAATATGGTGATGAACATCACGTACAAGTTCTCGTGTGGCTCTAAGTTTCTATTTCCCCGGGGTATGAGCGGAAGAGAGGGACTGCTGGGTTCTAGGGTATAACTGTGCTGAGCCTCTGGAGGAATGACTGCACTGTGTCACTCTATGTGCCCCAGTAGTGTACCAGCTCTCCAGTTTCTCCACCTCTTCATCCATATTCAGTATCATCCTTCTGTTTTACTTCCTCTACCCTTGTGAGTGTGAAGTGCTATCCCAGAAGGGTGTCATTTTGAAATTCCCTGATGACTTAAAGACGTAGAACACCTTTTCACGTGCTTATGGATGGTCTATAGACCGTCATTAGAGAAATGCCTATTCAAATGTTTTGCCTATTTTTAATTAGGTTGCTTGTCTTTTTAATGTTGAGTGGTAAGATTTAAAAAAATATATACTGGATGCTAGACCCTTATCAGATATGCGATGTGCAAATATTTTCTATTCCATGAGTTGTAGTTTCACATTTTTAGTAGTGTCTTTTGGAACATCAAAGTCTTACATTTTAAAGTCTGGTTGTGTTTTTGTTATTCACCTCTAAGTGGCCATCACCTGACCCAAAGTCACAAAGGTTGGCTTTTTTTGTGTTCTTTAAAGACTTGTATAGTTTTAGCCCTTTCATTGAGGTCCACGAGGCATGCTTAAAATTCAAGAGAATTTGCTGCAGTGAATTCTTAAAAAGGTGTGGGCAAGGTGAAGGGAAGCCAGCAGGGTGGTACAGGGTCCCAGGGCTGTAGATGAAGTTTTGACTATCCCAACACCTACGGGCAATTGCAGGAAGTAGAACGTGGAGGAGCTCTGAGAAGAGGCTGACCCATGGGAACTATGACCGTAAGTTGGGTGATCCGGGGTGACTCAGCAGGACATGGGGAGAACCAGGGAATGCATTCCCTGACCCATCCTTCCTTCCTTATTCTGGTCTCATCAGCTTCTCCCCTTTGGCTGACCCCACCCAGAAGCCAGAATTCATTCAGAGGAGCAGAGTCACCATGAGACAGGAAATAAAGGATTCAGGAATTAGGCCTTGTCATCTATTGGGGCAGGTGTGGAATGCAAGTCTAGAAGTCTTGCATTCCACACCTGCCCCAATAGATGACAAGGCCTACTTGTCATCTTGACAATTGAAAGGAGGCACTCACTACTCAACCTGGGACTTGTTTGTCCAGCTTTCAAAGTGGTGCTGAAGGAAGGAGTCCATAGAATGGTCTGTGTGTGACCACATCTAAGCTTCTCCTGGTTGCCTTGGAGTCACTGAAGGTCAGCACAGTGGGAGGAAGAGCTGGACAGAGCAGAGGAGAGTGTGGATGGCCTGGAACCCAGAGGGTATCCTTGCATCTCTCTGTCATATCCACAATACCTTCAGAGAGTTATGGCAGCTCATGCACTTCTCCTTCCAGACCTTGAATTTGTTCCTCTCTTGGACAACTCTAACGAGGCATCATCCAGGGAAGAAAATTATGGGGAGTCCAATCCCCAGCTCAGGCAAATCAGCACAGCACAATTCAACACTGTCCATTCCTGGTCAGCATGACATCCACCTTGACAGCCTCTCCAACTACAGTTACCCTCCAAGTGAAAACACAAGCAAAAATCCTGCTTCCCCCTAACACCAAGCAACTAACCTTGTACAAATGAAAACACTAACTCTCTCCCCAAAGGAGAATTCCAAGTCCCACATGTTCACTTTCTCCATCTGACGGTATTCATTGCCATTTTAGCTGAGTCACACTCCCCTTTGGTAGCCTGTATCTCACTTCCCGAGATACAAGGTTAACCACTAATAATATACCTTATGCAAAGTAGTTGGAAAATGGCAGGAAGAGAGAGAGAGATAGAGCGA
Source organism: Enhydra lutris kenyoni (assembly GCF_002288905.1). Classification (NCBI taxonomy): domain Eukaryota; kingdom Metazoa; phylum Chordata; class Mammalia; order Carnivora; family Mustelidae; genus Enhydra; species Enhydra lutris. Next base: position 4,152,384 of record NW_019154098.1, read on the forward strand.
GCTGGTTAATATCACACAAATATGTTTATATAAGAGCAAGAAAGAAGCTACTCAGAACTATAGCAGTCCTCATTTCTGCAACTGGCCACGTGCTTGTTGCTGGCATTTACAACCCTCTGTCATCTACAGCCTATTACTTCTTCCCTTTCCCCTCAGCAAGGACCTCAGATGGTTATGGTTCCTTAGTTGGTGGGATGGTCCAAACCTTAATTCTTTAAACAGCTATGCTACTTACTGGTTTGTTATTGTGTTTTGCAGTTTTCTTAATTGACTTTCATGATGGGATATGGGAATGCTAAGAGTTACCCAGAAGTCTTGCATTCCAGACATACTTCTCCTTGTACCGGCTGATTAGTCGCACCCTCCAGTCCCCTTCGTAGACAGGCTCAAGCAATCCAGCCAGTCCGGTAGCCCAGATTTGCTAGTGTTCTGGTGGCAACCTAATTTCCAGGTCAACAGAATGAAAGTTTGCTGTGTCCCCTGATAGAAACACTCCTCTCTTGGGAACTAAACTCTTTAAGCAGAAACGTGGAAAATTGCAGGGATCAGTTACAAAAATGTTGCTAGCGGCTAGTGGGTCATTAAGGGAAAATACGAAGAAGTACTCCTATCTCCATCTTGATCCCAGGACATGGCAGTCCTGGCAGGGTAGGCAGCACTCGCTGATTCCATATACCTTATCCCTTCAAAGTGTGGCCCATCCCCCAGCATCAAAACTGAGCCTTCAAAAGGCCACACCACCATTCTATGGAGCCAGCTGATCCATGGGGCCATGGTAACACCGGCCAATTTCATACCTATGAGCCCCTCGCTACACTCCATTTGCTTGGTCAGAAGTAATGAAGTGTGGATTACCATGATGGTCAATGAGGCGTCTAATAAGTCCAAAGATGATGGTTTTGGCAGAAGCACTGTAGACAGAGAGAGCAAATCCCCATCCAAGAAGTCTCTCAGAGAGAGCAAAGCACAGCTTCTTCGCCATGGACGCAGTTCTGTCGGTCAACTTGCCACCAAGTATTGTGCCTTCTCCTAGTGGTAGGAAGGACCAGAAAGTGCAGCATGTAGTTTACCTTGGAAGGAATATATCGATACAACACACACCACTGTGCCCTAGAAACGGCACTGAGTTTTCTTGGAAGGTAAGATTGTGTAGGTGAGTAGTTTGGAAGGGGCTCAACTGTTCAGTTTTCTGCTGGTTCCACCTGAGTTTGCTTACGTGGCTGCCATCATCTGGCAGCTCACCTGGATTGGGATAGTTTCTGCTGGACCACAGCTGGATCTCAGTTGAAGCGCTCTTCCTACACTGCGGCTCCTCTCAGACAGTCCTTTCCTACAGTATCCGTTCTTGTTGGCTTCCAGCATTCGCTGCCTCCCTTCTTTCACTGACCAACCCCCCTCATGACTTCTGCCCATCATCTGTACCTGGTTTTCCTCAAGCCTTCCCCCACCTTTGTTGACAGGCTCCTTTCTCCACGATTTTCAATCTTCCCTCCTGAGGCGAGTCGCCGTGCCTCCTGTTCCACCATGACTGACGTAGGGATCTGTAAACCTAAAAAATCCTGTAGTGATGAAAGTTCATGTTCTCCAAGGAAACACATTCAAACCTTGAAATCCAATTGTCTGGGGGGAAAAAAAAACTGGTTTTGTTTGTTCTGTGTGCGTATTTCTGCTTCTTCTCCTTTTCTGCAGTTTGTGTGAATGGTTTCTGTGCTATTTCTTCTCATTTCAATCTCCTCTGATGGTTTTATTCCTTCTGTTTCCTCTGACACAGTGAGGATGGCTTCAGGACTCCCTGCTCACCCCAGGAGAGGCTGTGCTTTCTCTCTAACAGTTGGAGAACAGATTCTGCCTACTTTGGTGACATGGAATTGTTGGAGGTCAAGTCGTCTGAGATGGACTGCAGGTCAGTGTTAGAAAAAACTCAGTTCAGCCCTTTCTTTTGGGGTTTGATTAAATGTCTGGTGCCAGGTATCTCTGCACCTGGTTGGAGATGGTAACTAATTCCTCAGAGAGTGCTTCAGGCTTCCTATTTTACTCTCAGTGTAGCTTTGATATCCCAATTTCTATCAGAGAGAGACAAGAGCGAGTCACCTCTGTGGCAGATTAAAGATGGGCATGAAGTATTTTACACTCTTCCCATTGAAAATGGGATCTATTTCTATCTTCCTGAGCCCATCTGGCCTGGTACTGCTTTTGCCAATAGAGTGCAGGAGAGGTAATCTAATGCTTGCTCTGAGGCTACTTTTTAAGAAGACTGACAGCTTCTGCCTTGCTCTTCTGGAAGACGGCTGTCATCTGAGGACAACTCTCCTGAGGTCACCATGCTGTGGGAAGCCCAAGCCACAGGCAAAGCTCTGGCAGACGAAACGTCCTGTGGAGACACAGCAGCCACAGAATACAGAGATGCTGGATGCGCACAGGAAGAAGACACCCTGGAAGGGATCAGAGTCAAAGTGCAGAACCCAGGCCTTCCTGAATTCCTGACCCACAAAGTCATGAGAAAACCAAGATGGTTCTTTTAAAACACCAAGTTTGGGGGTGATTCGTGATACATCAATAGGTAACCACAGCAACCTCTTTCAACAATTTTGCCTCACTAATTATTTCCAGTAACATGGGAAGAAAGAATAGAATTCCCATTCAGTTTGGTTTCTCTCTGGATTTGGGGTTGATTCACCAGCCCTGCTTTATGGATGAGGGGTAGAATGGGGAGTGGTGCTATGCTGTACTTCTTCCTATAGGGCAGATCTGGGGGACATGGCAGGACGTTAAGGCTGGGGATCATGGGTACCCAGAGAAGGTAGGGAAGATCTTTTACCAACGCCTTTCTTAGCTGGCCAACATTTATGTACCACCTGTCGTGTGCTAGACAATGTAGAGTCATATCTCATTTTACTATGCTTCACTTCACAGCATTTCACAGATACAGCAATTTTTTTTTTTAAACAATTATGTATCAAGCAAGTCTATCCATGTCATTTTTCCAAGACTGCTTTTTCCAAGACTGTTCGCTTTTTTGGGGACTTTGTGTTATGTCTTGGTAATTCATTATTTCAGACTTTTTCTTTTCTTTTTCTTTTTTAAATTTCAGACTTTTTTATTATTATATTTGTCATGGTGATCTGTGATCAGTGACTGCAACATGCTAAAAGCTTACACGATGGCTAGCATTTTTTAAGCAATATTTTAAAAATATTTTAAAATAAAGTATGTACATTTTTTAGACACAATGTCATTACATACTTAATAGACTATAGCATAGAATCAATGTAACTTGTAGATGTACGGGGGAGGGGGATTTCGTTTGACTCACTTTATTGCAATATTCTGTTTATTGCCGGGGTCTGGAACGGATACCCCAATATCTCTGATGTATATGTGTACTAACCACAGGGAATAATAGATGAATAATGACAGATGCGTGCTTTCAGAAGCTCACAGATTAAGGAGTACACAGATAGAGAAACCAATGACTAGGCATCATGTACTAAAACCTTTTTGTAGAGGTACAGGAAAGAGGGATCCTGTGCTTCCTTAGGTGATTAACACTGAACTGAATCTAGGCAGTGATGCGTATAGGCTGGGGAAAGGGAACACTTTACAACCAGAAGGAAGACAGTGCAAAATCAAAGAGGTATAAAACCTCTTGGAGCTGCAGTTTGACTAGGACACAGGTAGAGAGAAACTTGATTATGGGCTATGGTCTTCATCTCACGGGTAAAGGGTATATTCAGCACTGTGCTGGAAAACTGGCTTTCAAAAACAAAATTCACTCATTTGTGGAATGTGCCCTTTTATTTCCTAGAGTAAATAATCCCACCAGGGTCATTTTCAAGCTAACAACAGCTTAACAATTGGCTTGTGAGATTCCTGAGTATTAACAACAATTCACTCAGAAGCCAGTATGAACAGACTACAGCACACCAGTGGGCCAACTGAAGGATTTGGGAGTGACATAAAACAATTTGTATTTTACAATATCACTCTGGGTGACTGCTTAGGAGCCTATTGTGATACTCTGGATGAAAGATTCTTGGGGTCAAACTAAACTATATATATATAGTTATATATAGTATATACTATATATATATATTAAATATTATTAACTCTATTTAAGTAACTATTATTATGCAATATAATAAATATATTTTAAAGAATTGATAACAGGACAGGCACAATGAACAAAGAAAAGAGGCCAGAGTTAAGCAGAGAATTTGCAAGTTAAGGATCATGTCATGAAAACCTTGCATGAACATTAAAAGATCTTATCTTTAGTAGGCAATAGAGCGTCCCTGAAAGATTTTAAATAAGGGATGGAAATGTTTGGATATGTGGTTTTATCCTGAAGACAAGTGATATCTCTTAGGAAACATTTATAAAGAAAGGCTCTTGACATTACCCTATGTTATAAGAGGTTAGGGTCATTGGTTTTACTTTTTTAAAAATCACTTTCAAACGAAAACATCTTATCCCAGAAATGAAAAGACAGTGATACATACTATGTTCATGGAAGAGTAGATTCACTATAAGATTCTGATTGTATTTAATCTAAAGATTTAATGCCAAATAGCATTTTTCCCCCTCTCCAAACTTAATCTTATTCTAAAATACATACAGAGAGAAAAGGGCCAAAAAATCTCAGATATTAAATCTTATTACAAAGATGGGGCAATCAGAACAGAGTTCTATTAGCACAAGGATAGGAAAATAGGCTAACAATACACATCTCATACAATTAAGTGAGATAATGCAGGTAAGTGCTTAGAAGAACAACTTGACAAGTGGGACTTAAAGCATAAGTAGTCTATCTTTCCATCTATCAGTCCATCCTTCCCCTGCCCATCTATCCATCATCCCTCCATCTCTCACCCATCCATCCATCCATCCATCCGTCCATCTGTCTCTCCATCTCTGTTGCAGAGTTAATACAATCTTTAGGCTTCCCACCTACATGTCTCCTTTTGATGATATCCACCATTTCTCCTTCACCAGCTCCTGGGACCACTGTAACTGGATTTCTGCCCTCACTAAGGTTGTTTTTAGGAAGGTTGCCCATCACTTCTTCTCTCCATTGCCATTGTGCCTGACATCTGTGCCTGCTTGCTTTTCAGACTCCTTGTTGAAAACCTTCCCCTCCTGGCTCTGGGACTGTTACCCTTACCTGTCTTCCTCACACCTGCCCGTCCTTCACTGTCCTCACACCTGCCCAGCCTCCTTTCCCTTCTCAGCCAGGGGCTGCTCTTCCCCTGCCTCAACACTCTTAAAATGTTGGGGATCCCCATGGGGATCATGGTTCCTTCTTCAGTCCTTTTCTCTTCTGAAACTCCATTTTGATTGCATGCTTAATTATTTGATGGGTCATCTCTCTGGGTGGCCCCATACATCCTTTTGGTATAGTTCCTTCCAAGACACTGTTGACTTTCAGATCCCTCATATCTCCATCCTCACCTGGACAGTGGACGAACTGTGTACCTTCTGGGAGGACCTCCTCTTCTTCCTACATACCTGCTGTTTGGCTCCCCTACCAGCTCTCTACAAATGGCCCCAGTATCCTCCTCACCATGTGTCCAACCTGTTACCATATCCTCTTGATTAGATGACAAACACCTGTAAATAGGATGAAAACAATAAGTCTAATAAGGTTTTGTGACAAGGTAGTAATCGTCAGGTGTAGTGCTAAGCATTGCACCTATTTCAACGCTTCACTGACTTAGGAACCCTGTAAAGTGGGTACTATTACGGCCCACACGTTTTCGGACGTGGAGAGTGGGGTTAAGTAACTTGTTGCACGAGTGCCAGGAGGTGAGCCCCTTACTAAGGCAGCCTCCGCAGTTGCCTGCCTCACTCCCTGCAGGCGGAGGGGGTATCCTAAACCCAGCAGACGCCAACACGTGCAGTAGCAGCACCTGGAAAGCTCTTTGCTGCCCCCTACTGGCCAGAGACTCTAGGTGAGGCCAAGCAAACCTCTGTGAACCACCGGGATTTCGGATCATGATTTCTGTGGGTTTTCTACAGTGGTTCCTGTTGTGGACGCTGCGGCACAGGCCACTCCAGCACTAAAGGATCTATTTTGCCCGCTGCTGGGGAGGCTGTTGGCTGACGGTTCTCCATTCCTGAAGTTTTGGGAACTGCCTCTGCTGAAGACTACTTCCTGGCCATGGCACGCACCTCCCCCTACCCCACCAGGCGCTGGTGGGAAGTCTGCAGATGGTTTGTGCCAGCTTCAGAGTTTCCAGTATTTTCCACTGAAGACTTTCTCAGTTTGACCTGAACCCTTTGCTTCCCACAGGTGAGGATCCTGAGGGCCCCCCTTGTAAGTGTCCTGCTTCAGAGCCTGCGTGTTGGGGACCTAGGCCTGGGGCCGCTACTCTGGGGCAGATGGGACATGCTGATCACTCCCAGCCTTGAGTCAGACCACGTGGAGGGGCCCTCCAGAGCCTACATTTTTGGTGTGCACCTCGGTGATCCTTGTGTTCCGGAAGGTTTGTGAAAACCTCCTGGGAAGAGATGCCGAGGTGGATGTCAGCCAGGCCTAGGTCCTGGTTCCAGTCCTGCCACTGCCCTGCCAGCCCTGGCAAGTCGCCTAACCACAATGCTCCCTCCTTCTCTGGACAAAAACAAAAAACAGAAAACAAAAAACAAAGAAACAAAGAAAAAGAAAACAACCCCCTCTCTGAGATTTCTTAACACTTGGCTTAGAGGCTTGTAAAATTTGCACAAGATAATGCTTGCTAATCATATATGTTTAGAAGCTTAGCAACGTGCTGCATGTAGAGCCCCTAGTCTCCCTGCATCTCGCCCTCCTGAGAGGCAGTGAGGAGGCCGTGCAGAGAAATTTTGATCTGAGAAATACAAAGCAGAACAGGCCAACCTCCTTGTCCCACAGGACGGGGGCTTGGGCTGCTTGAAATTCCTTCCTTCGGCTTAAGACCTTGTCTTCTACCCTTGTTAACATGCGCATACCCTCTGGGTGAGATCATCTGTCACTCAGAAAATCCCTGAAACTTGAGCCCCAACTGTGTGTGCACTCTCTCCAAGGCTGGTCTGAGGGGGGCTGGGACCAAAGGCACTAAATACTGGGGAGAGAAGGGAATCTGGGAACTCTCAAGGCACTAGCTGGGCCTCGGGGAAAGCTCAGGGAGAAGAGATGTGACAATACTGTGGCAAAGTTCTACACCGGTTTTGGTCCTGGCCCTGGGAGCGCCTGGCTGCCAAGACTGGAAGGTCCGCCCCACTCACCTCCTCCAGACTCCCTGACCAAGTCTGTCCTAGGGACTCCGTGGTCCAGAGGAGAGTCTGAGGGAATGACTGTAGTGTCTGAGATGCCACCAGCACCTTGAATGAAGAATGGCATCAGCAAAGTGGGACAGCAGCAACGTCCCGCCGCTCAGAACACCACCACCTGCTTGGTGTTTTCAATGCTGACATGACGTCGCTGTAGCTCCTGAGGTCTCAGCTGGCCAGCCCTTCCCTCACAGATGGTGTCGCTGATCCGCCTGCTGGGGGTGCCTGACCTATACCTGTGCTGAGCACCACAGCTGATGTCCAATAAGAGGAGAAGGAAGGAGAGCAGGCGGAGGAGGAAAACGGCTCGGTTCAGCAAGGAGACACGGAGAAGTCCTTAGGCACACGAGGCGCTTGTGGGGAAGAACCCATGAGAGGTGAATGGGCCTGGGAAGGAAAGCCTCCAGACCCTGGTGCAGGTCTGACACCTGAGACAGGAAAGCAAGGAGCATGCAGACCTGAGCAGAGAGCATCTCTATCTGAAGGGGGCCCCGAGGGGTGCATACAGAGGTCTGGAACAAAGTCGAGCCAGGAGAGTGGCCCCACCTTGGGTGGAAATGGCCAGATCCACTGTCCTGCCATGCTCAGTCACGGCCATCTGGAGGTGCCGCAGCTGGAGGCTGCCAGATGACCGCAGCCCTTGGGGTGGATGGGAAGTCCCCCAGGCTGTGCATCTTGAGGACAGCCACAGAGAAGAAGGATGAGCAGGAAGGAGGCAAAGTGTAGATATGGAAGTGGAGGAAGGACTAAGAGGAAGGTGCGGGGAATGGGGTTAGGACTGGTGCAGGAGCACAGCAACGCTGAAAGACGCTCTCTGTCATATTTCAAAAGGATCAAGTCTGATTTTTACTTTCAGGAGTCAAAACTCTCATTGCCCACTCAGCAACATTGTGCACCCCCAGGAAGAGGCAACCAATGCTTTCCAGGGCTTCTAATCCTACTAAGACCCAGTGGATGTACAATGTCTTCATTTTCCCAGCAATCTCTGCTTACCTTTTCATACTTCATAACCATTATGTCACTGTGTCAGGTTTGAGGGTCCCTTGTGAGGTTCTTATATGCTGTGGTATTTGAAATCGATCAGCACTTGTGGATGCTAATAGTACCATCGTGTTTATTCATTTTGGGGTCAGCAAATTTTAACCACAGAAATGAAGGGATTTGCCAAATGCCACACGGAGGTGAAGTGGCAGAGCTGGGACCTGAACACGGGTTCTCTATGAATCTTGAGTTTCGGTTTGTGGAAGCAACAGCAGGCGTTTCCCCAGCATGGTCCTGCTCCTTCGGCCAGCCTGTCTATGCCAAGCTGGGTCTCATGACTGTCAGGGGCTGCCCCTTCCCACGAACAGGCACGGAAACCATCGAGAGAGATTTATCTTAAGTCTTGTGTCTGAGTAACATAAAAACTAGATTTCTTTCTTTCTTTCTTTCTTTCTTTCTTTCTTTCTTTCTTTCTTTCTTTCTTTCTTCTTTCTTTCTTTCTTTCTTCTTTCTTTTTTCTTTCTTTCTTTCTTTCTTTCTTTCTTTCTTTCTTTCTTTCTTTCTTTC